>NC_016088.4:3959047-4038283 GCF_000004515.6 Glycine max | reverse complement strand
CTTTGTCAGAATATAATGTGTAAACTACTTCTTGGTTTTTGCTTCTCTGTTTTTTTTGGTTTAATTCTTGCTAGTGCCAAGAGATTGGGTATGTTTAACCGATAGATTCATCCCAAAAAGTTTGACTCCGACCAGATGATTCTTTTAGGAGAGGGAGTTGTTTGTACTATTTGAAATTTGAGGAAGTGAGGAACCTTTTATGTAGGTTTTGAAAAGGTGGATGGGTGTCAATCTCGGGGGTGTGTGAATATATGTATGGTTGTAGACAAAATATATATTTTTAAGTTTATTATATATTCATTTTGAAATATTTCCTTCTATTAATCTGACAGACATTGTATGAGAGGATACAATCAGCAAAGATAAACTCATCATCTGCTGATAGGAAATGGAAGGCTTCAAGTGATACAAGCTCCACTGATCAATATGACAGGTGATATTCCTAGGAAATGTCAAATGTATTATATTACAAAAAACCAATTTGAATATATGTGTGAAGATTTATACAAGACTGAGGGGTCTCCTTTATGCTACAGGTTCATGAATGCCCTTTACAGTTTGCTGGATGGTTCTTCTGATAATACAAAATTTGAGGATGATTGTCGAGCTATAATTGGAATTCAATCATATGTCTTATTCACATTAGACAAGCTGATATATAAACTTGTTAAACAGGTCACATACATAAATTCCTCTTTCTGTCTTTTGCATACCATGCTATCTTTCCTACCATTAAAATATCTCTTATTTTATTTTAGCTTCAAGCTGTTGCCGCTGATGAGATGGATAATAAGCTTTTACAACTATATGCATATGAGAAATCGAGAAAACCCGGAAAATTTGTTGACATCGTTTATCATGAAAATGCCCGTGTTCTTCTCCATGACGAGAACATATATCGTATTGAATATGTAAGCTTTTATTTTACTTTCTTGTCAACTTAGGTCTGCTCCTGAATTAAGTTTTAAATAGTTATAAGTTCTTTAAATGTAACCTAGTTTGTTCCATTGCAGTCACCTGGACCAATGAAACTGTCTATTCAACTGATGGACTCTGGACATGATAAACCTGAGGTGACTGCTGTGTCAATGGACCCTAATTTTTCAACCTATCTACACTATGACTTCCTGTCTGTCGTCTCTGACAAAAAACAGAAGTCAGGAATTTTCTTGAAGAGGTATTTGATTAGTCAGTAGAATTATAAATTATTAGTGTCATTGCATACTAATGTTTATTTTTGTAAATTTATTTATTTATTTAATTTATATTTTCAGGAATAAACGTAGATATGCCAGTAATGATGAATTTTCAAGCCAGGCTATGGAAGGACTACAAATTATTAATGGTCTGGAGTGTAAGATAGCTTGCAGTTCATCTAAGGTATTGATAAATAAGATTTTATACTTCTCTCTTATTTTGTCAAAATGTGTCATTGTTCCCGCAAGCCTGTTAGATTGTGTTGCAGTCTTACATTTTCTTCTCGGTACCTGTTCTTAGGTCTCATATGTTTTAGATACCGAAGACTTTTTGTTTCGGATAAGAAGGAAAAGAAGAGCCTTGCGTCTGAAGAGTTCAGGTGCTCACGAACAGGCACAGTCTTCAAACATTTGTTCAAGCAGAGTACAACGATTCCGCAATTTGTTTTCCATTACATGAAAGTGTCCATTTTGAGCTGGGCATGGTATGCAAAATTCTTTATATTGATAAATATGTTATTTGGGCTTGACGTCATACAGATGCACAGAACACATACTCCCATCGGAGGTCAATGAAATTAATTTCCTCTTTACTGCTATATCAATATTAGATAACAATACAGCTAAAATTTGTCCTTTGTTTTTTTTTTTGTTAGTATGAATTTCTATTGAACAAAATCTGATTAATAATTATTGTTTGGTTGTCCTTTTCAGTAACATTTGTCAAATGTAAACATTGGCAGAGGCGCCTGACGAAAACGCCATCCTATCCAAGAAGTTGTTGATCAAGGGATGTTTTTCTGAAATTATTTTTGCACATTTTCTTTGAGCAACCTAATAAATCTTACAGAATGGGTAGCTGGTGCGGCATGGAGAGGAGGAGATTGTTGTATACTGTAATTTGATGGCTAACGATGGCTCACAATAATGTAAATAAATAGAGGTAATTTGTGATTTAACTAGAGGACTCTTTATTTCATTCATCCATATTTTTGTTATTTAGTTTTTCTTTTCCTCTTTTAACTTTAGCTGCTACAAATATTGAGGTTTATTGATCATGGGACATTCGGTGGCTGCAATTGGCCCTGCCGTTTCAAATACAAAGTGTGTAGACTGAGAGTCTGCCCACATCCTTCGTTCTTCTCTTTTTTGTTTCCTTTCTCTTGGTCTAGCATGGAATGCTGTGCGCTCTGGTTTAACATTGGGTACAGTCTAAGACTGAGGGTATTTTTGCTTGTCTTGAAAGCTACTTACTGCATGGAGGTGGATGGACTGAATTGAGCAACACTAAAATATATATATATATATATATATATATATATATTTGGACATGTTAATGTTGGTAGCCGATATGGCAAAAAAACTAACTAATTTGAAGTTGGAAGTTTACCAATCATAAGCTATAGTTGAAAAGTTGGAAGTTTATTAGTTAGCTAATTTAACACTTTGGATGAGTGTTGCTCTCTAAAAGGAGATAAATTATAGTGGTGATCATTTTGTTAGGTGGGTGATGGTGCAAAGAGAGAATTATATTATTTTTCTTAAAACATTCTTATAATTTTTTTTTTTACTTGCATCAACTATTTTATCTCACAATTATATATTCTTATTGCTTCTTTTTTTATGCATTGTGTGATGAACATACTGTATAATATAACTTCACTGAACAAAAAGCCTTCTAAAACGCCTATTGAAATACTGCCATCTGGCAGGGTGGCAATGAGTCGTGCCCATTTTTGTAACTTTTCCCGGTTGCCAACACGCCACCTTGCGCCCAATTCACCGGTTTCAGGTAGCGGTTCTCATGGATTTGAGTTTAGCAGTGATTTAATTATATTTGGTTGGATTTTAATGTGTTTGAGTCAGATTTGATCAAATCTAATTAAGACTTGATCATAAACAGATTAGATAATGAGTTTTATTTTTTTTAACTATACATAATTCGCCTCAATCCATATTATAATATATATATATATATATATATATATATATATATAAATTAATTATTGAATATAAAATTTATTAATAATTTTTAACTCACATAGTTTATTAAAATATTAGAAAATCATCTATATTATTAGAAAATTTGTTTAGATTGCTTTTATTTAAAATAAATAATTTTCTTTTTTTAAGGAACAAATCTTATTTTTTTTTAAATATTTATTTTAAAGTTATTTTTTTAAAGTTTAAAGAAACTCATTCGGGATTGTTGGTTTACAATGCTTGAAGTGTTGAAAATTTCCAATAATTATTCGATTTTGACTACACCTTCATTATTGACATTTATAAGTCGAGTTACATCAAATGTGACATTTATAAGTCAAGTTACGTGCAAATTAGTGACTTTCATGGACATGACTCATGAGAAGTGTAATATTTAAAGCACTTAATAATATTTGTTCAAAAAAATTCACTTAATAATTGATATTTTCTCTGTTTTTTAATAATTGTTGTGTATCAAAAAAATATTTTAAAATCATTATTATTTAAAGTTTTCAACATAATATTAATTACTATTTTCAATTATATTCCTTATAATATTAATAATATGAATTATGAGCTAAAAATAGAAAAATAAATTAATAATGATAAGGTTAATTTTATAAAATTATTATTTTTATTTATTTACTGGTTTTTTTGCTGTGTAAGACAACGTAAACGATAATTATAATGAGACCGATAGAGTAATATCTAAAGTCAACATATTTCTGCATGTGAATTCTTGAAATTAAACATTTTGTTTCCTTGCCTGAATTTATAGTTTTGGTATTGCACAATTTTTATTTTTTGGTAGAACTTTGGTATTAAAGGCAATTCCTACTGTGGATCTATGAGATAGGTCACACCACTGAGTCAGTAGTTATATACCATTGGATTTAAATTAAAATAATGAACCATTCAAATTATTGATGTTTTATTTTTTAAAAGTTTTTCTTTAATATGTTTTATCGACTTTTTTAACCTTAGTAAGTAAATTAATAATTTTATACAGTATTATTAATTAATTTTATTTGATAGAATTATTTGAATATTAATAATAGAAAATAATTTTGTAATAAAAGTAGTTGTTAAAATAAAAATAACCTAATACATTAATATAAAATAAACAATACAAATTAAATACAACCATCAAATTGAAAAGTAGAAATAATATTAGTGGTTAATTTACTTTTATAGACAGTTTCTATGATTATGTCTTTCAATTTTACACAATGAACATTTTTTAGGTCTATCTGAAATTGATTCATTCATCTCATTATGTACGACTAGTGATTGACCTTCTCGTTGTGTCTATTTGATTTGTCCATCTAATTTAAAGTGGTTAAAAATTAATTTAAAAATAATTTTTATAGACAACTTTAAAGACATATAACATTTTATGACTTCAAATAATTAATTAAAAAAAATTAAACGACTTTGAAGTCGTTAATTATTTTACGACTTCAAGTAAAAATTAAAAAAATAAAAATCAAAGTTGTTTATCTTTTTAAGACTTCATTACCAGAGAGGTCAGGTTGTGAGTCACCTTACGACTTATTTATATTTAAGGATTAATTCAAAATTTACTTCATTTGATAAATTAAAAAAAAACCCTTTTGCTACTTTTGCCTATTTTTCTTTGTACTTTGTGGCACTGATCCCTCCTAAATTTGGAGTCCATTTGGGACACGGGTTCATGGTAGAATCATCCATTATATAGTTTGACTTCAAGTCATGACTGTAATTTAACATTGTCCTCAAATTCAAAGACTCTTTTTATTATAAATAAAGTTTATTTTTATGTTGAAAGTCATGGCATGTTTTGATGTTGTGAAATTTCTTCACAGAATCTATTTTTTATTTGAAAAATCACATGCTAGATTTTGATTATATATATGGTGAGGTTGATGTGTGAATTGTTACCCTACATCCATAGTACTATGCAATCATACGTTAGATTTTGATTATATATAATTTCAATGGTAAGTTTGCAGTTTGAATTGTTAACCTACATACGTCAATTTTGAAAAGAAAAAAAAAATTCATAACAAGAATGAAGAGGTAAAGAAATGTAGTAATTCTAACACAGTATGCAATCCTTAAGGCTTCAGAATCTTTTAGCTTGAAGAAGTTTTCATGCAGAACCTAAGGTACAATGCCACATGCAGAGGATAATACATTCTAGACAGCATATTAGCTCCATAAGCTTTAAGAACAAAATTATCGTATCATATATATCATCGTATTCAAGTTCCAAGCACCTCAGTTTTATTAACTTTAGCTTACAAAAGAAATCACAAGGAAACGGAACTCAGAAGTCAAAGTATAAACAAGTTAACTGCTGCACGACTTAAGTGCTATGAAACATCGATACTGACACAGATACCAGATATGACACGGACACAGACACGTGGACATCTGTCAAACACATTAAATTCAACCCGGACATGGGCATCGGTGTCGTGTCGGACACCAAACACGACAAAAGACTAGAGTGTCCATGCTTCATAACTCAAGTGTTAAAAATCAAATTTGTGAAATATCAACAGTAAAAGGACAAAAATTCATTTAGTAAAATATTAATGAACTGAACTGGGCCTCATCGGATTTTGGATATTTAGAGATAATGCAGAGGGAAAAAGCAAAAGCCGTCCTCTCCCGCCACTATGGCCAGCAACACTGAACTCCTCCTCCAACGTTACCCTTTTTCTTCTTCTTTTAGATTTCTTCCCTTAACAACAACCACCACTCTCTCATTCTCTCTCCTTCGCCCTCGATCCCTTCCTTTTCCCCTCAAATTCCATGCCTCCTTCTCCTTCAAGTCCCCGACCTCAACCCTCCGCGCCTTCTCCGACGCCGAGGAGG
Source organism: Glycine max (assembly GCF_000004515.6). Lineage (NCBI taxonomy): Eukaryota > Viridiplantae > Streptophyta > Magnoliopsida > Fabales > Fabaceae > Glycine > Glycine max. Next base: position 4,032,242 of record NC_016088.4, on the reverse strand, counting down.
ACGAAGAAGACGATGAAGAAGATGATGAAGAAGAAGACCAAGACCATGACCAAGACAACGTTTCTGCCGACGAATACGACGACGTTTTGGGTGAGGCTTCCGACGACGAGGCCGACGTGTTCTCTCCGCACGATGGATTCAAGTGGCAGAGAGTCGACAAGCTATGCAACGAAGTCAGGGAGTTCGGCGCCGATCTCATCGACGTCGACGAGCTCGCCTCCGTCTACGACTTCCGCATCGACAAGTTTCAGGTTCGTTCGTCGTTTGTTTTTGTTTCTCTTCGTTTTCGAGAAATTCGAAACTTGTGTGTTGAGGTTTTGATTTGTTTTTGTTGAGTTTCAGCGGCAGGCGATACTGGCTTTTCTGAGAGGCTTCTCGGTGGTGGTTTCCGCTCCGACGAGCAGCGGGAAGACGCTGATTGCGGAGGCCGCGGCGGTGGCCACGGTGGCTAGGGGACGGAGAATATTCTACACGACGCCGCTCAAGGCGCTGTCCAATCAGAAGTTTCGCGAGTTCCGGTGTGCAATTATTAGAATCTGAATTGCCTTTGTTTTAGCTTTTTGCGTTTTTTGTTGTGTGTGTGTTTGAGTTTGAGTCAGTGAGTGTGGGGAGAGTTACTGTTATAATGTTATTTGGAAGTTAATTTTGTTGCTGGTTTTTGTTGTGGATTTTCAGCGAGACTTTTGGCGGCAGTAATGTTGGCCTTCTCACGGGTGATTCTGCAGTGAACAAGGATGCTCAGGTTTTGATTATGACCACGGAGATATTGCGCAACATGTTGTATCAGAGGTACATTTCATTAAAATACGGGGAAAGTAGCGATTTGATGCCCAAGTAGTTGCTATTATGCTGTAGAAGTGTGGATTCTGGTTTTGTACTATGTAGGCCTTGTGTTTCCAATTTCATTAATAGCTCTATATTGAGGCTGGTCGCAATAATTAAGAAGTTGAGAAGGTTGAGTTGCCCATGGTGTTAGAAATAATTGCTGGATTTGGTGTCTTGAGCTAGGAGAAATTTAGTATCCAGTTCCAGTCTTAGGTGGTGTTTGTTTTAAGCCATCCTACTACATTTCCTAGTGACATCCCTAGAATACTATAGTCATGAATGATATTGCTTAGTAAATTCAGGAGTTTGTTAGATTTTAATATTCCTAGAAATACTTTTCAAAATTCAAACACACTCCTAAACTCCTAACTTGTGTTTAATAATTTGATTATGACAATGTTGTTGTCATTTTTATTTGTTCCCATCTTAAGTTGTATTATTATCAAATTTATTATTTAATCATATCTCCCCTATTTTGTTGGCGATGGCTTGTCTAAAGTAATGGCATCTTCCCTTCTGAATTATTATTTTGTCATTTGAATCAGTGGTTGCAAATATGAGTACTTATTGACTACTGCTTTTCATGCAGTGTTGGTAATGTTTCTTCTGGAAGTGGACTTGTAAATGTTGATGTGATTGTTTTGGATGAAGTTCATTACCTTAGTGACATATCTCGTGGTACAGTCTGGGAGGAGATTGTAAGCATTATTTATTGACTTTGCATGTTACATAGCTTGCTCAACTTCTCCTATTTGTTCATGCATATTAGGACGATTTCTGCAGGTTATTTATTGCCCTAAAGAAGTTCAACTTATTTGCCTGTCAGCAACTGTTGCAAATCCTGATGAGTTGGCTGGGTGGATTGGTCAGGTATTCAGATTATGCTGTTGATGTCTATTAAAGTTGTAGAATGCACTGCGCTGGCTTTCTGCTCCTGTAAAATGAACCAACACTAAACTTCATTCATTAATCTAGGCCCCCTGCCCCTGCCTCATGGAATTTATAGTATTTCTTGCGAACAAGAAAAACATATATAACAGTAAGACAAGCAATAGATCAAAAGAGAAACCAGTTACATTGCATAAAAGACAAATGAACCCCTCCCTTAAAAACCATATCAGCTGAAATGCAGCAAAAAATATCCATGTCCCACAATAAAGGCAATGGGAATGTTAATTTGCTAATTTACTGAATCATCTAGATTCTGGATGTCTATTATATTTAATAAAATGCCAAGCTTCAAGTAGGGATTGAAAACTTGCTTAAATTTGTTAAGTATCAAGCACTTAATATCAATTGGCGTATAAAGATTATGTCACAATGGAAAGATTTTTCTCCTGTTCTAAGGCATGAATGATTTTCACAATTTAGTTGGAAACATCTAAATTTTTTGAATTGAAGATAATTCATTTTAAAATTTTCCTAACTTCATATTGTTTCTAAGGAATTTTATACAGTTGATTATCTTGATGGACTTATGGACACTGATGGTGGGATACGAAACATTGTTTCAATGTTTGAAATTGCTAATATTCTATCCATTTAAGTACAGCAACCTGAATTCTCAATTAATGTGATGCTTGGTATTCAACTTTTATTTATCAGAATTTTTTTCATGCTAAGTTTGGGGAGAAAGAACTAGACAAATAAGTTACATCATTTTATGTAAAGCTAGAACAGTGTGCCCATGCAAAAAAGAGAAAGAGAGAGAATAAAAGGGAGAGAGTGGAGTGGGGTGGGGTGGGGGGTGGGGGAATCAATGGGCCCTTACTGCACAGAATGCTGACATATGTAAGTGTAAAATGGTGGCTGGACAGATTTTATATTACTATCAATTACCTTCCTTGATAAGGACTTCTGTTATTCTGGTTTCATTTTATGTAATTTAAGTGTACCACAAGTACTGGGTTCAGTATTATTGCATCTTCACTGACTGATGGAAATGTATCTAGTAAAAGAATTCAAATAGAAAATTAAATATAGCTTTCTATCATTTTATTTGGTCATTTACCTCGGCTAATTCTCTTTGTAATCTCTGCAAAATGTTCTTTCTTTCAGATTCATGGTGAAACAGAATTGGTAACATCATCAAAACGCCCAGTTCCATTGACTTGGCATTTCTCTCTGAAGAATTCCTTATTACCACTTCTTAACGAGAAAGGAACACACATGAACAGGTGCTATCTGAGATCCGTATTGCATTTGTTCAGTTTAGTTGTTAGTCTTTACTTTTGAAATGTATTCTATGTCAGTAAAAGCCTCATTTATTGGTAAAGAACTGTCCTGTTTGTTTTAACATCATACCATCCATGATAATTGGAATTGCTAATGGCCTAATTGTCTAACTTGTTTGAAGGTGGTGTCTAGAATATTGTCTTTTAGGTGTGGATGTGGTAGTGTTCATATTGGACCAACTATTGGTTGGTATTAAGAAAACAATCTTTGCGGCAAAAAGAATCACATCATTATTGATGAGCATTAAGTTTAATAGCAATAGCAATATAGCATCCTTACCTGGTGGAATTTTTTATTTTTAACTTTTGCAATTTGATATATTTAATTTTAGCCGCTTAATACTCCCATAACATATGGGAACTGGGAAGAGCAGAGGATATCTGGTTATTTGATTACACTAAATATTCAACACTGAAATTTAGATAATTGAACTGTGAGTGATGATCCTATGATATGTGAAAGTTTGTTGTTCAAAATGGATGCTTATTCTTTGTAACCCAAACATTTCCTGGTTCACTATGATACTGATAGTCAATAGATGGGGCTGATGGTTACCATTGTTAGTGCTTGCAGCAATGAAGAATAGTGAGAGATTGGAATAGCATGGATTAGGCTGCACTGAAGTGCAGTGTTGCCTAGTGTGCTTCAATAATAATTGCTGACCAAGTTAATTGATTAGACTTTGGTCTATTAATAAGACAAGGGATGATATCCTTGAGATGAGATTATTTTCATAAATGGTTACCAATGTCCACTTTAGGTTAGTACTAGTGTTGTAACTAGTGATTGATCAAGCAATGTTGTGGGACTGTGGTAGTGATTGATGTAGCATCAATGTTGTTCTTAGAGAATTGTGTCAGACAACAATGTTTCTGGTGGTGGTGGCGCTACAGCAATAGCTTTGGTGGCATAATTGGTGGTGAAGACAATATTGATCGAGATAGTTATTTATATATTTTCTTTGATCAATATGAGAATACTAATATAAAGATAACTGCAGGATTTTCTATAGAATTGATGATTAGGTGTGGCATGGTGAATATACTAGTATTAAGTCTTCTTTCCATATGACGATATCATTATTCTGATATAATATACATAGCAATAAACTACTATAGATTATTTATTATATAAGAAATTTAAAGCACTAATTACTGAAGATTATCATTATTTTATTAGTGAATCAAATTTAAATGGAAACTTAGTTTCTTCTTTTATTTAAAGCAGGAAACTGTCACTCAATTATTTACAACTTCAAGCTGCAGTGGCTAAACCTTACAAGGATGATTGGTCTAGAAAAAGGAATCCCCGGAAACGAGGAACTCTCTCAGGCTATGATAGTGATGATAACATGTTTGAACAACGTTCCCTTTCAAAGAATAACATAAATGCAATTCGTCGTTCACAAGTAGGGTCTCATAATCAATTCTACTTATACTTTGTACTCTAATCATACTGTCCATCTGTTCCTATCTTTCACAACATAAAATCTTGATGATGGAGTGAGGATAATTTGGCTTCTATTCAATAATCACTTATGAATATTGAATATGCAGTCTGGGTTGTGATACGCATTTGGGCTAAAACCAAACTCATGTTTTGTTGAAAAAAAGAAGACTTGTAGATCTTCTATTTATAATAATGGACATACATTCTTATATGGAGTATAATCTTAATCTTTTTTCAGGTTCCTCAAGTAATTGATACATTATGGCAACTTCAGTCCAGGGATATGCTGCCAGCTATTTGGTTTATTTTTAGCAGGAAGGGTTGTGATGCGGCTGTGCAATATCTTGAAAATTGCAAACTTTTAGATGAGTGTGAATCAAGTGAGGTTGAACTAGCCTTGAAAAGGTTCCGCAAGCAGTACCCTGATGCTGTCAGAGAATCAGCTGTGAGAGGACTTTTGGAAGGTGTTGCTGCTCATCATGCTGGATGTCTACCTTTGTGGAAGGCATTCATAGAAGAGTTGTTTCAAAGAGGACTTGTCAAGGTTGTTTTTGCTACAGAAACCCTGGCTGCTGGAATCAATATGCCTGCTAGAACAGCTGTTATTTCATCCCTCAGCAAAAGAGGTGATAGTGGACGTATCCCATTAAGCTCAAATGAACTGCTTCAGATGGCTGGGCGTGCTGGACGCAGAGGCATTGATGAAAATGGTCATGTAGTTCTCATCCAAACTCCTAATGAAGGTGCTGAAGAGGGCTGCAAAGTACTGTTCGCTGGACTAGAGCCTCTAGTGTCACAGTTTACTGCTTCATATGGAATGGTTTTGAATCTTCTTGCTGGTGTGAAAGCCATTCATAGGTCAAATGAATCAGATAACATGAAACCTTCCACAGGTAAAACTTTGGAAGAAGCTAGGAAATTAGTTGAGCAGAGTTTTGGAAATTATGTTAGTAGCAACGTAATGCTGGCTGCTAAAGAAGAAATTAATAAAATTGAAAAAGAAATTGAGTTTCTGATGTCAGAAATTACTGATGAAGCCATAGATAGGAAAAGCAGGAAGGCTTTATCACCACGACAATACAAGGAAATTGCAGAATTACTGGAAGATTTAAGGGCAGAAAAGCGTGTTCGGTCTGAATTGCGGAAACAGAAGGAAGCAAAGAGAATATCTGCCCTGAAACCTTTGTTGGAGGAGCCCGAAAGTGGACATTTACCATTTTTGTGCTTGCAGTATAGAGATTCTGAAGGAGTTGAACATTCAATTCCTGCTGTGTTTTTGGGGAAGGTTGACTCCCTTAATGCTTCAAAACTCAAAGATATGATTTCTTCTGTTGATTCTTTTGCATTGAATTTAGCAGACGCAGAGCCAAGTGTCGCTGATTCTGAATTGAAGGATGATCTTAAACCATCATATCATGTGGCTCTTGGTTCAGATAACACATGGTATCTATTTACAGAAAAGTGGATTAAAACGGTATATGGGACAGGCTTTCCTAATGTTCCATTGGCTGAAGGGGATGCTCGACCTCGAGAAATTATGAGTATTCTCCTTGATAAGGAGGACATGAAGTGGGATAAGCTTTCTCACTCCGAGCATGGTGGTTTATGGTTCATGGAAGGATCTCTAGATACATGGTCTTGGAGCTTGAATGTTCCTGTTTTGAGTAGCTTGTCAGAAAATGATGAGCTACTACTACAGTCTCAAGACTACAAAGATGCCATTGAACGTTACAAGGAACAAAGAAATAAAGTTTCACGGTTGAAGAAAAAGATAGTTCGTAGTGAAGGCTATAAAGAATATTTTAAAATCATAGATGCAGTCAAGTTTACTGAGGAGAAAATCAAGCGCCTGAAGAATAGATCTAAACGTTTGATTAATAGGATAGAACAAATTGAGCCCTCGGGTTGGAAGGAGTTTATGCAGGTTAGCAATGTCATTCACGAAATCAGAGCTTTAGATATTAATACACATATCATATTTCCACTTGGTGAAACCGCTGCTGCAATTCGAGGAGAAAATGAGCTATGGCTTGCGATGGTTCTTCGCAATAAAATTTTACTAGAACTAAAACCTGCACAGCTTGCTGCAGTGTGCGCAAGTTTGGTGTCCGCAGGTATCAAAGTCCGACCTGGGAAAAATAACAGTTACATTTATGAGCCTTCTGCAACTGTAACCAAATTCATAACGTTATTGGATGAGCAAAGAAGTGCCTTATTGGCAATGCAGGATAAACATGAGGTGACAATCTCCTGCTGTTTGGATAGCCAGTTTTGTGGTATGGTTGAGGCCTGGGCTTCTGGGTTGACATGGAGAGAATTAATGATGGATTGTGCAATGGATGATGGTGATTTAGCTCGTCTCCTTCGACGGACCATTGATCTGTTAGTTCAGATTCCAAAATTGCCAGATATTGATCCATTGTTGAAGCACAATGCCAAGGCTGCTTCTAGTGTCATGGATCGGCCACCAATAAGTGAACTTGTGGGGTAATCTCTCTGCCTCTGTTGAAAGATCGTCTGTAGATTTTGTATGATTAATTTTCAACAATGTTTTTATGATATTATTATCATCATTATATTATTATTGACAAAAATTTAGGAGAAAGAAAATTACTCCAATTCAATGTAAATTAAACCCAAGCTGGTCAGTTGTCACTTGGGCTAATTCATATTGGCATGATAAAATCATTGATGTTAGAATATATTTGTCAATTTGCGATTTTCGTTAAATTAAATTTTGTATCCGTCAGATATATATTTTTGTTTGTATGATATTAATTATTTAAAATTTATCAATTTAAATATTAAGTTATGATTTACTTGTATGGCATGTGTATTCTTCTGTTTGTATAATGTAAATTATTCAATAAAGTAATTTACATTTATCGACCGTCGCAAAAGAAATCATACTTGAGTATTTTAAATGTTAATAATATTTATCATAAAAAAAAAATCAATTTTAGTCATTCCTAGAAACTTGCCTTTGTCTAAAAAAAAAAAAAAACTATGATACCCATGGGTCATGATTTTTAGGAATTACAATTTTCAGACATTTTTTCTTCTTCTACCAAACACATCCAAAGTATATTTGGTAAACTACTTTAGTACTCCCTTATAAGCTAATTTGGTCATTATTTAAATAAACAGCATCAGTACAATATTATTATTGCATTAAACTCTTATTTCAATGTTTTAATATTGATTGACCAAAAAAATGTTTTAATATTGTATTTAATTTAGAACTTCAGGTTCATTTTCTTATTCAATGCTGATTTGTTAACTCATATTCATATAGGTAGTAGTATTTTTATTTTATTTCACTTTTTTTAAACACTTCCTTAAAAAAAAAAAAACTGGACTAAATACATTTTTTTTTTTTTGAAAAGTTCAACAAAACAAAAATATCAATGTTTGGTTTAAGTCGAGAGACTCTCAAACGACCGTTGAATAAAAAAAATTCAATTCCTACTCACAAAACATCCATAAAAACATTTGTTAGTTCAATCAAACATTAAATTAAATACATCCAATAATTCTCTTTCGTTCACATAACATAACTAGATAAAACATGAAAGAGACACTTTAATATTTTTTGTTATCAAATAGCTAAATAAATCATTTAAAAATATATATATAGGCTTCAATATTTTTATAAGTTTTTTTAATTCTTGTAAATTTATATTTTTTCAATTTTATTTTTTAAAATTTTAATTTTTTATTTATAATCCTCATAAATTTATACTTATAGAAATCAAAATTAGAAATTATGTAAATTTACAATCACTAAAAATGAGAAAAATATATTAAAAGGACTAAATTAAAAAAAAACACAAAGAATTAAAATGAATAATTCAAATTAAAAAAATCCGAACTTATATCAATTAAAAACATATTTAAAAACATGTTTAAGAATAAAATATAATATATATATATATATATATATATATATATATATATATATATATATATATATATATATATATATATATATATAGCTTATTGACAGCAGTGAATCAAAAGGTGACACGCAACGCGACCGTGATTCGTGAAATACTGAAAGAAATACCGAAAGTACTCTCCCTGTCTCTGTCTCTGTCTCTCTCTCTCATCAATCAAGTGAATTAACTCACTCCTCCCCACACTTGGTTTCTCATCTTCTCTATTTTTCTGCTTTACATAACCCTTCTCTTCTCTGTTCATTGCTCCATTGCTTCCCTCACCAGTAACCACAACCCCATTCCCATTTAACCTTAAAAAAAATAATCTATAATGCATAGTTTTTTTCTTCTTTTCGTCACAACAGATCACCATGCTTCTGTCACGCATATCCCACCGCTGCATCGGATCCACTCTCACAAAACCCTTCTCCGCCGTCATCTCCACCACCGACACCCCCCTCACCATCGAGACCTCCATCCACTCCACCGCGCACAACTGCGAACCCCCCTCGCGCGCCGTGGCAACCTCCTCCTCGGAGCTCCTCACCTTCTTCCTCGATATGGCCCTGATGCGGCGCATGGAGATCGCCGCGGACTCCCTCTACAAGGCCAAGCTCATCCGCGGCTTCTGCCACCTCTACGACGGCCAGGAGGCTGTCGCCGTCGGCATGGAGGCCGCCATCACAAAAATGGACTCCATCATCACCGCCTACCGCGACCACTGCACCTTCCTCGGCCGCGGTGGCACGCTCCTCGAGGTCTTCGCCGAGCTCATGGGCCGCAGTGATGGGTGCTCGAAGGGGAAGGGTGGTTCCATGCATTTTTACAAGAAGGAGAGTGGGTTCTACGGTGTGCATGGGATTGTTGGGGTGTGGGTTGGCGTTTGCGCAGAAGTATTCTAAGGATGAGAGTGTCACTTTTGCTATGTATGGAGATGGTGCTGCCAATCAGGGACAGCTCTTTGAGGCGCTTAGCATTGCTGCGCTTTGGGATCTTCCTGCTATTTTGGTCTGCGAGAATAATCACTGTGAGTGAGTCAAGGGTTGTGTCGTTTACTTGTTTTTGAGTTGTGTTTTTTAATTATTTTTTTTTAAGTTTGAGGTTTGGATTGGTGAATGCAGATGGGATGGGGACTGCGGAGTGGAGGGCTGCCAAGAGTCCTGCTTATTACAAGCGTGGGGATTATGTGCCTGGCTTGAAGGTGAGTTTGGTTAATGTGTTCTTTGATGCACTTGTTGTAATGGTTTATCTGTTAATGGGTGGTTTTAATGTGTTTCTGGTGGGGTGAATGTTTTTTAATGGGACCTGTATTAACAGAGAGCTGTGTGCAGCAAAGAAATCTCCAAATTCTCATTATTGGTAATGAAGAGATACAAGGTTATATACATGGTTACGAGGCTCAAACCAGGATTATCACTGGTTTGTATGAGAAAAGGATTGGAATCATCCATGGCACCCATGGAACCGAAAAAGGAGAAGAAAAGCTAGAAGGAAATCAGAGAAAGCAGAAGAAATGTATCTCTGCTGATACCATATTAACAGAGAGCTGTGTGCAGCAAAGAAATCTCCAAATTCTCATTATTGGTAATGAAGAGATACAAGGTTATATACATGGTGTTTTTATCCAGCTTAACAGAATTAGTAACTAACTTTATTCTAACTAATTGCCAACTAATCTAACTAACCTCTAACTGAAATAACTAACTTCCATCCCTTTATACAGCTTTAATAACCTGCGTGAAGTATGTCTAGTATTAGAGAGTCTATGGCTGGCTAGTGTTGTTCTTGCTAGTTGAGGATAGAAGTGCCTGTGTACTTTGACAGTAAGGAGTGTTAGTCTGTTACCAACGGCCAACGTACTTTTCTTATACACTCTTTTATTGGTTAAAATTTATTCAAAAGTATAAAATCATAGCGTAATTTTTAAATTTTCAACAAATTTCAGTCAGTAGCTGAAGGAGTGTTATAGAATGAGTGTAGTGCCTTGTTAGCATTTCTCTTGATGGTAATGGACCGTGCAATATTTCAGTTGGGAGGGATGGTTGTGTATTAGTTTGTCTGCACTCTGGTTGATTGCTGAGGGGATTTAGTTAATTAAGGGGCCAATATGGCGAAATGCCTTTTGAAGGTCTTATGAATGAAGGGTCTGAATGAGGTTTTGATTTCTGAGGGATGTATGCCTTTCCTGTTCTTGCATTATACGTTGATGCTTCTGTGGACTCTCCTTTTTTAGCCTCCTCATTGGGCTTTATTCCTGTTTTGCATGTTTTGATGTCTAAATATGTAGGATTATGTGGGCTATATGTTGTCTTTATTGGTTGGACTTTGCTACCGTTGCTTAGGTGTGTATTTTTACAAGTGTTGTTATGCAGTTGAATAATACTTGTCTGCATATCTATACATAGGTTAATTAATTACATAGTAAGTAGTCTTTTTGAACAATATTTTTTAATTTTTAGACGAATATTACTTTGTACAGGTTGATGGCATGGATGTTCTTGCTGTTAAACAAGCTTGCAAATTTGCAAAGGAACATGCTTTGAAGAATGGACTCCTTGTGAGTTAACTTTTTTGCTGTTATGCATACTTGAATTTCTCTTCTAAAAATTAATCATTGGCAATTAGATGTTATGAATCACCCATTCATCTGCTAAAGCTTGACATAATTCTTTAGATTAGGAGAGATCAAGTGCAGCAGTTTTGTTGATTATCAAATCAGTTTTAGCCTTAGGAACAGGGTGCTATACTTTGTCATTAATGTTGCTAATAATTGACAGAATGTTAAATCAACCATGAAAATGGTATACTAAGTTGAAAGTATAGATCTATGAATTAATTCATACTCAGTGCCTATAGGATGAGATTGTTTGGATTTTCTTGCACATAACACAAGTCTTGATCATAAAATTAGATTGTTTTGGCTTTCTTGCCTAGTGTTACTCTCCGATTGACTTGGAGTTGGAGATGAGATCAGTGCAGTTCATCCAATCTGGTCTTGTCAGAGATTGTTATAGCTATAGTTTAGTAGTGTTTACATGAAAATTTCACCTTTTTTGGTTGAAATTTGATTCCAAATCTCTATTCAGGAGAAGAAATCATTTCCACCTTGGATTCTTCAGTAAATGGGTAACCTCAGATCACAAATGTAAAAATTGAAGACCAAAATCTGATCAAGAGAGAAAAATATAACTATTTGAGTATTTGGATATTTTTAAATTTAACAAGGAAAAGAAGAGATCAAGAGTGATGGAAAAGAGAAAGTAAAGAATAAAGTAATAGACAAACTTTCAACAACCAACTTCCAACCCTTATTACATTGTACACATACAAATGATATTTATAGGCAAAGGTCGTAACCAATAATAATTTTACCAACCATCCCTAATAACTTCCACTAACCACTCTTGATAACTTGTAGTGGCCACTGTTGTCTATTGATAATTTCATGGTCTTGATTCTTCTTTTATCATCAAATCTTGCTTTTCAATTGTATTCTTCCTGAAGATAAAATGTATGGCAATACTCGGTTGAAATAATTCTGATATTAACTAGTAGATAGTTATGATCACTTGCCCAATTTGTAGGACCTGACATTGAAGGTGTTTGGTTGATTTTATGCCTAGTTTGTATCTATATTATTTATATATTTTATAATTTATTTTTCAAATTTATGGAATTGACATTTGGTAATTTGATTCAAAATTATGTTTTTTCAATCCCAATAGTTCTTAAGAAATAGTATGATTATAAAAAGTTTGTATACTTTGACAAATGATCATCTCAGTAAGAAGCCATTGAGGATTGGTAAATTCTGTATGTTACTTAACTAATTAATTGCTGTTTGACCCTTCTTGGGAAGGAAATATTTTACTGGAAAGTAATTGAATTTGTGGGTCATTTATCTGAGGAATGTATTGGTTCTCTTTTGGGATTTTTTTTATAATTATTTATTGCTTTTGTTTGCAATAAGTTGAGCATATGATTTATTATTTGATAGTTTACATTCTTAAAATTATGGTTTACTTTTGGCAAACAACATTGTTTGTCCTTCCGTCAGATGCAGTAGGTAAAAAGAGTTTATCTTCCATTGTGAATCTGGATGTATGATTTAGTCCAATAGCAGTGGCTCCCCTCTTTTTAATCATCATATAGTACAGCGGCATAAATTGCTTGGCAGAAAGGATTGATCTAGTTTACAAGTAGTTTATATTTTAACATAGCTGTCATTTGTGTAGTTTTGATTAAATTATCAAAGTTTATTCTGTTAGATTTGATTGATTTCTCTATCTTATTGATTATTCTGTCCAGATTCTTGAAATGGACACTTACAGATACCATGGACACTCTATGTCTGATCATGGCAGCACATACCGTACACGTGATGAAATTTCTGGTGTGAGACAGGTTTGTCACACTAGTCCCAGCATACAATTTCTTATTTGTTTACTATTTTGAGAAATTTGTTTTAATAATTTTTCTTGGCTGATATAATTGTAGGAGCGTGATCCAATTGAGAGAGTAAGAAAGCTGTTATTGTCTCATGATATTGCTGCTGAAAAGGAGCTAAAGGTGATTAAATGAAATTGGAGTTCGTTAGATTCCTTGAATTGTGAAACAATATATTTTCAATTGGTTATGCATAATATAATATTTTTTTCATCTTGATATCTATGGCCAAATTTGCTGTTTTTTTCCTCGAAGACAGTCCATGATAGAAATTTCTTTCTTTAGTATTATGATAAGGGCATCTGATTTATCTTGAAAATTCTTACGAATCAGCTTATACAGGCTTTTTGCTTCCAAAGATGTTGACTATAGTTAAGTGATTGTCATGGAACTGTAGTCCAAATAGGGTATCTTATTGATCAGCAGTTCTTTGTTATGGTAACTAAATGCTGCATTGAATTTTATTGTGTAAGATGAAATGGCCTATTTTGTGGGATCACAAATAATATCTCCGGGTTTTCTTCACATTTTTGTTATATTTTGCCATTTTTTCTGCTTATGGGATTTTAGGAATATCTATTTGAAGTTTGAGCAGTTTCTGGTTTATTATTATTATGCTAGTGTCTTCATGTTTGTGTGTATTATGCTACAGTTGAATTCGATGCTATGCTAGCCAAAATTGTTGATTTCATTCCCTTCTTTTAGGACATCGAGAAAGAAGTCAGAAAAGAAGTTGACGAAGCCATTGCTAAAGCAAAGGTAAAAAAAAAACATACCTTTTCTGTTTTTACTCTTACCTTAAACTTTTGTCTGTATACATTACATTTGCATATCCTGTAGTGACTGAATATAGTTTACAATCTGAGTTTTGTGTTCATTTCTATTTTCTAGGAGAATCCAATGCCAGACCCATCTGATCTATTTACCAATGTCTACATTAAAGGTTACGGAGTTGAGATATTGATTTCATCCAACAAACTATACGTGCTTCAGAATTTATAGGAGAATGGATCTATAGTTGAATAGTTTGATTTAGTGTTTATACACAGTTCAAATATCAATTTTGGGGAAACGACAGGATCATTGGTTTTTAAGATTACATGAACAAGTTACAAGATGCAACTACACTGACATAGTTACATTCAATCAACTAATAATTGATAGCAGTGCATAGTTATATACTATGGCATCTACCCCTCCCCACAATGGTGGGTAGCCTGTGGTGTCTATTAATTAGCATAGCATTACTTAATAGTTGGTATGCTTAGCACTTATGAGTGGTGTTTTTCTGTATTGCAGACATTTGGTGCTGACAGGAAAGAAGTGAGAGCTACTTTGCCATAATTCAGAACTTTGTCCTTTGAATATCTTACCACCGTGTGGTAGCAAACTCTTCCAAATAATGAAGAATAAAAGGTTCTACCGTGGGTCATCTCTCTCCTTTTCAATGAGTTTTTGCCCTCATGTATAGTGAATTTATGCTTGGGTAGCAATGGGGCGGAGTTTATTATTTTTTTGCCATGTAATTTTTGAGGAGCTAACAGCCAAAGCATCACTGTGATTGATGCAACTGGGGTGTTCTGCAAATTTGAGGAATACATTGTGCACTACTGAGGATATGTAGTTCAGAATAATTTAGACACATGTCTCAATCATATTCAAACAGTTCAAAATCAATTCTCTATGACTCTAACCCCCAAACAGGCAATTTATTTTCGGCTCTGTTAAACACAAACACAATGCAAAATGGAGCATTTTACAGTAATTTGTGGCGCATACTGATGATTTTTTACAATATTTTCTTATAATTTAAATTTTTCTCTTTATATATATTATTTTATTTATAATTCATTTTATCTTATACTTCTTTCTCTTTTCATATATTTCTTAGTCAGAAAATAATATTGTAAAAATGTCAGATAGTCAATACCACTTAGAATAGAATTAGTCATCAAATGACTTTTTTTTTAATACATGAGAATCAAACAATGTATTAGAAAATTTATAATAATTATGAATCATGTTGAATCAATTGAGTTAAATTTTTTATAGTCATCAATTGACTAATAATACAAAAAATATTGTCCAATGAACTAATCATGTATGCTTGGAAGATAACTAAAGTCAATTCTTGTCAATGGAAAGGTTCAAAATTTATCTATGTTAAAATAAATTTTACTCACCTCAATTAATTTTAGAAACAATAAATTTTACCTAATACAGTTGAGTTGTATTTTTAAAATGCATTTTAATACTGGCAACCGTGATTTTAGCCTCGATCAAACAAGCTTTTTTTTTGTCCTGATACGGCATACGAAAGCTGTAACTTGAGACTTTGATGAGTCTGAAACTGTTGATGAGTCTGAAACTGTTAGGATGATTGTTTTATTAAAAAAATGAAAAAGTTTGAGTTTATTGAGTTTGGTTAGGTGTTTTCGTCATTCAAATTAGGATCATCTAACATATAGGAGGAACCACTGACACCAGTGTGAAAGATTAATAACACAAGACAATGTATGATGAAGGATGGATTCATGCATTAAGCCATTAAGCTGACAAACATAAAACACCCATTGTAACAAGACAACTGTATGAAGGATGGATTCATGCATTAAGCCATTAAGCTGACAAACATAAAACACCCATTGTAACGAGATCGAAAAGTAGCTGAAAATCATTAATTAAAGAAAGAGGAATAGAAATAAGAGGTTTTGGAGATATTAATCTATGAACAAGTAAATAAAACTTATTTATCATTATAGGTAAATATAATACTTCCTTATATTAATTTATTATTAAATTATTATTATTTTAATTATATTTTATTATTAATTATCTATTTATTAAAATATCTTTAATCACTTTACAACTTGTTTCTAGTCAGTAAACAATGAATATGTAAACTAAGACAAACTTTTTTTTCCTTTTTCATGAGAATTGATCAGAAAAATGGAATGAGTGACATGATGATGAGTCTTAATAATTTTATGTGGAAAAAGTGACATGATATGTGCTAATAATTTTAAGAGTAATTTTTAAAAAAATAATATAAATTAATTAATTAACTTTCTTAATTTTCATGAATTAGTAAAAGAGTCTAATATAGAGATATAGCGAGAATAACAATTAGTTAGAGTTGGTACATGGCACTTGAACCATTTGTCATTTTGTTAGAACCATATGTTAGAGTTGGTATATAGAGAACTACACTTATTTTCTTTTAACATTTTTATCTTACCCTATAAATTCCTATAAAATACTTATAAACGCTATAATATCAGGTTATTGTTCATCTTTGACTTGGCTTTTAAGAACTTATGTTGTTAGAATCTTTATCTTTCTTCACTTGCACCATTGGATCTTTTGTAGCAACTTAAATCTAATAGCTCAACTAACAATGCATGGTATGTAATCTGGCACATTCTCTTTGGTAATTATTTATTTATGGTAGGAAATTGGATAAGAACCTCAATTGCAGTCTTTCAATCTCTAACTGAAAAAAACTACATTTTGAATGCAGTATGCTGAATGAAGTTTCATGTATTGAACCCCTTACCCATCTAATCTAGTTCGTTGATTATGGTAAGTCCTTCATGTGATGCTATTGATAATTTGACATGTAGTTGAGTGACCATGTTGAGTGATGATTAATGCCTTGTGTTAGAAGAGTTGTATGAAATTTTAGGATTTAATGAACATGCTTACTTGCCTAGAATTAATCTGTTTGATGAAATCACTAAATTAGAGGCAACTTTGATTAATAGATGTTAAGTTTATGTGATGGTGTATTAAGAATAAACTGAATGACTAAATATGTTGTCACCCTTTTGGTATACATAGCTAGGTGAAGTAAGAAGTTGTTTTTCCTTCTGTTGGTTGAAAGTTATAATGTTAAAAGTCAAATTATTCATAACTAGAATGCTAAATTTTTGTAAATAAAATGAGAAATATCGAGGTTGTTATATAATCGTCATAATTTTTTAAAAGAATATCACAACAGTTAAGCAACTGTCACAAATTGATTCATTAATCTTGTTTTTGTACTTTGTGTCGAGTTATAAATGGACGCAAAGTGTGCATGCACATAGAGATAATTTGTCCAATGATTTTTTTAACTGTCACAATATTAACCCATGACGAACAATATTGCGATGGACAACCATTAGAAAGTCTTCTTCGGGATAGTTGTAATCGTCTCCACTTACATTTTTTAACTATCACAATTTAGCGATTTTGTTGCATGCCTCTTTATGTCGTGTTATTGTGTAATATCTTTTTCATTCCTTATATAACACCGCTAGGTCATTTTCACGGGAAAAAGTAGGACCTCATCTTCGATTATTTTATGTATTTTTATGCATCATGTCATTCATGTGTATGCTTGTTCATGTCATGAAAAAATTAAGTTAACTTGAGTTGGTTTGATTTTATTCACCAAGGTTGTTTACTTAGGTATGTTTGACACTCAGATTGAAATTGCTAGATATCTATGTACTTTGTTGTATCCTCTCCCAATTTCAAGATTTGAAAATTATGGCACATTTTTTTATATAGGACTCATGACAAAGCAACAATAAAATGTAACTGGAATGACATCAATTTTGATTGTAGCATGTATGATTAAGATACCATCCCAATACAAACTTCCCTCACAATGCATAATATTGTCCCCAAAAAGCTTTCTAATAATCATAAAACCTCAAAAATCCAACTCCCAAAGCTATTCCAATGATGATAGAAGCCTTATTCACACATCACAACGCTGTGTTAAACCTCCTCACCTTTTCAAATACTCCCTTCATCCCTTATTATAAGAACCTTTCAACTAATTTATGTTTCTTAAGAAAAATAATTAGTTTAGTTAATCACATTAAATTTATCAATTATTTATACTATCATTCCAAAATTATATTTTTATTATTTTTCTATCCACTTAATTATTTCTCATAGATATTTGGAGAGAGAGTAATTAAATAAAGATATGAAGTGGAAAAATAATAATTAATGCATCTAGAAATTAAAAAAAAATCTTATAAAAAAGGACAAACAAATTTCTAAAAAAAAATTTATAATTGGGACAAGGGAGTATTATAGACATACAATTGGATTCATAACTCAATCATTATATAAAAAATGTGATTTTTAATAAGCTATTAACTGCTTTAATAATTCTTATGAGATTTATTAATTTTTATCATGAAAATATATAGATTGACCAACTTGCACATATAGGAATGTATACACAGATAATATACCCACAAAGAGAATTGCAGGCATGCGAATCAAGACTTTGTTTAAGAAAATCGACTCCGACACTCCTTTAACCAATTGAGTCGTTGGTAAAAAAAGAATTATCTTTATATATATATTTTTATCTGAAAACATTTTATTTTTAATTAGTATTCATTTTTACTGATTTTATTGTTATTAATATTAATAGTGTATAACGGCATAAAGACGTTGCACAAAGAATGGAGAAAAGTAGCAAACCCTTACGGCAAAAACACGTCGATGGATTTTGATGCTCACTCAACTAAGTCTATGAATTTTGATACCCACTCAATCGGCTATATCTATGACTATGACTTTCTTTTGAGTAGTCTATTAGCCATGTCCTGGAAATTTTAGTCACGTATGAGGTAAGTATTGTGAAGGAGAATTTACCATAAATTACTTAGCTAGGGGCTAAAGACCCTAATAATTGGTAAATCCTTCACCCGACCTACAAATAAAAATTAGGCTCGTAAGACTCTATTTTATTTAACTTTTGCTTTTTCGAATCTTGCAAATTCTTCACAAAGAAAGTGTCTTTTTTTTTTTTACCTTATCTCCTTTATATGATTAAGAGGAGTAACGTACTAATTATATATTCTTTTCTTAATGTTTTTATATTATTATTATAATTTATTAAAAATTATAAAATCACAAATAAAGTTTATTTAATGAAAACTGATCGAGACCCATAAATTTTCATGATCTTCAATGAATTTTACTCAGTAATAAAAATATATTAAAATGAATATGTTAGAAAATGTGTTACCTTGTGATCAAATAAGCCATCTAGAAATAATTCACCTTCTTTGGGTCAATTGATCAAGCTAGTATTGATCTTTATGTTAACTCTTACCTTTTGATCTTCAATATTCTTATGGCGAAATCCTGCAATTTGATTAACAATAAAACTAATAGTACGAAAAAAGAATTCGTGAAATTGTACGAACACTGTATTTTTGTTTTTTTATCTCATTTTCCGAGTCCTGTTTTTATCCAATCACCTCATGCTCTTCGTTTTTTCTCATTTGTATATGTCACATAATTTGTCCTTTTCGTTAAAATAAAGGTTATATTAACAGAAATAATTGTAAATTCTGTTTTTATTCTTCGGCCATGACAATTGTTTGTGCTTGATAGCATCTATTGGCTATTTAATTTTCTCTGTCTTTTTTGTGCAAAAAAAAATATATAGTAGAAATGTCTACAGGATCTCCCACAATCTTCCGTAGGACATTGATTAATTTATGGAAGAGGGAATAGAATTAGAATAAGAGAGAGAGAGAAAAAATGAAAAGATATGAATTAAATTTTTATGTAGCTTCTGTAAAAATAATCTGCATTATATTATATATTATACGAATATATTAGACTATAATTCCACCATTGTTGATGTTTCGTGTCACAGTTTTACCAAACACGATAAAATAAGTATTTTTGCATGTAAAGCACGTATACAACACCACGCACCCTTTATACATATTTTCATGTATTCTTATCATTTAGCTTGTTGAGTACAAATTATTGATTCATTGACGAAGAAAGATTCAAAGTCTTAGAGATTAAGAAATCTTAAAAAGAAAAAAGAAAAAAACTTGCCTTGAAACAAGGCTAACGCCTAACGTAATCATTTTGAAATATTGATTAATTATTTCTAATATAAATTATATATATATAATTGATCAATAACAATCATAGTCTTTATTCAATGACCTAACACATACTAATTAGGTGTTGTTAAGCATCAACAATTCAATTTATGTTCTAAAAGTATAATCTTCAGAGAAATAATGAAAGACCCTTCCTTTTTTATATATATGGCAGACCCAAATTGAATAAGACTCGAAAACTCAATTTTTGTCTTGAAACTAAATACTTGAAGTTATAATTAAAATGAAATACGTTTTCTCTCAAGAAAAATAAAACAAATTGAAATACAAAACACAAAACCATACCGAAATTAAGAGACTTAGAACATGTTTGATTTGCAGTTGTAAAATTACGTTTGAGGGAAAAATTAAAAAAAGAGAGAGTCAAATAGCATATTCCATAGAAATATAGGCAAATATATAAAGAAAATGAATTAGTAGCAATGTTTAATAGCATATTCCATTTTCATACCATACCATACCTGAAGGCTGAAACTGAAACTTGGAAATTGAAAGTGGGGATGCATGTGGTCACATGGGGTTGCAGTTGCAGCCAATTTGGCCAGTGGGGTTCTGCCAGCCAAGCAATGTCTTCATTTTAACTGGATGGACCCAAAGAATATGACCTTTTTATAAAAGAATCATTCTAAATAATTTTAGATATTTTTAAAATATATTCTAATAATAGTTTTCCTACTTACTACAAGATAAGATATTACATATGTTTATTTATTTTTATTCAAATTATTAATAAAATATAATAAAACAGTAAAATATTTCTCTTCATATTTCACAAAATTATTATTATGAAGAATCATGTTTATTTTTCACTGCATTCAGTTTAATAATATTTATAGATTTACACTCAATTCCTATGCTGCTTATGGATGGACGTGGCTTTCTTTATGTTAATGAGAAGGTTGCTTATGATTAAGACTTTCATTTGTCTAAATTTATCCAAAATATCTTTATATTCTTAAAAAATATTTATTGTTAATTTAAGTTTTTAGTATTTATTTTAATAATTTTCATTGATTTTTATATGTCTATGTAAATTTAAAATAAACTATTATTATTATTATTATCAATTTTGAATTTTGAATTAGCATCTAATTTCTATCACTTTAAATAATTCTCTATTAAAATTTATATTATTAATTAGTCATTTTTATTTTTAAGTTAAAATTTATTTATTTTCAATATTTTAGTTATCTTTTTTTCATCGTCTTTTTACTTAAAAACAAAAAATTAAGAACTTAGATAGATCTGAATTGGAAGAATATTGCATCAAAACCTTTTAATATAAGCAAAACATTCTAAAGATGCATGTATATTGTTATATGAAAAATATTATTATTAGTTATTGACTTATTGGTGTTGTCATTGTCAAATTCATGCATTGTTATGTAAAACATTATTAATAATTCAAATGCATGTTTTTACCTAACATCTCAAAAATTTTAAACACAAAAGAGTACTTACCTTTCAAAAATTATAAATTATTTTTGTTGCTAGAGATATAAGGTGAAGTAAATTTAATATTTTCTGTTAACAAAAATAATATTGTAAGAAATTATTATGTGAACTGTCACTGGTTTCTTTGACGTTGGTGGTGGTGGAAACCACGCCACTGAAAATGCTTCTGTATATAAAGTGTCTCTTACCTATCATCATCATGGACATTGAATAATTAATATCATTTCCATTGCTTATCTTGACACCTCTCTCTTCTGTAGTGCTCTGCAGTTGTTGGTTTTCATTTTTTCTTCTTCTTTAAATTGTCAATATTTATTATGTTTTGGTGAGTTATTTTTCTTTGGGAGTAAGTAGTGTTTGGTTTTTACAGACCTTCTTCCAGTTCTTTTTACTGTACTATTTTATAAAAAATATTAAAATTGAATGTAAATGAATTTCATATCTTATTAAAAGTATAAATTACATTTGATACTTATTATATAGAAATAAAAATAATAATAAAAAGATATTATCAAAGAGTTTAAAATTATTCTTTTCTAAATAACCTTTTGGTAAGCTTTTTAGTTTTTACAGGTTGTAAAAAGAGTTTCGATTTAAACCAATACAGTTCTTTATGTTATTAATTATTTTAAAAGTTGAAGATATAAAATATATTTTATAGTTACCGTAAAAAGTAAGACAATAAGAAGATGTAGAAAGAAAATAAAATAAGTTGCAGGACTCCTAAAAATGGGAAGTATGAGTGAAAAAATATAGATATAACAAATAATTTATGATAAAAAATAAGAAAAATTTGAGTTATTTTTTTTAAAGAAGTACTAATAATAATTTAACAAGAAAATATAAATATATAATAATAATAATAACCCATAAAAAATTAGTAAAGAAAAAAAATAGATATTAATTGTATATCTATTTGTTTATTATAATTATGGTCTTAAATTATTTTATACATATAAAAAAATTAATAAATAAATAGATAATAATTTAAATATTAATATTAATATTATTAATTTATTTTTAATATTATTTATCTATCATTAATATTATAAAAAGTATAAATAAAAGTAATTAGTATTTCAAAACTTATTTATTTTTATTATACAACAATTATTATGAGTGGAAAAAGTAAACTGTTCACTTTTCATCATCACTAGTTAAAATATTACTACTAACTCCGTACATTTATAACAGTAGTAGTAACTTGTAATGTAATGCATGAATGCATTTTTCAGGGTTTGTAGAATTGAAGAGAAGACTTTCCATTTCCCCATGAATTGAAACACAGAGTTGCATCTTGCATGGGCTTTTCTTTTGTATCGAAGTGGTCAAACATCATTTATGTTCTGCATCTCCAACCACGATAAGCAATTTCAATTTACTCTGCCTGGGATTGGATGGGCATGCTCATAGCTAGCTGTCACAGTAGTAGTGTTGTAGAAAAGATAAATGAACTAAATGTTGGAATAAATATTATATATAAAATATCAGATGTTACTAACAGGTGTTTTTAAGAAATTAATTAAAGAAATAAAAGAAAAAAATATTTATTATATAAATTATAGAAAAATCATAAATAATATAAATTTTCATCTTTTTAATAAAAATATTTTTATTTTAAATTTCTTAATCAATGTCCTTAGACCATTAATTATTATTTTTCATGAAATAATCTAAAGTATAAAAATTAAAAAACAATTTTTTTTGGTATTGAGTGAAAAATAATTTGAAAAAGTGCATCTCAATAACCTTTTTTAATTCTTTAATTAATTCCAAATTTAAAATATTATATTTTTAATATATTAAATATATTATTTTTATTGGATATATATTTGATCTTTTAATTAATTGACATGTATAATGATGTTTTATTAACGTATGCTATCAATATAGTGCAAGGTAGTGCATTTATTAATATATTAAAAAGATTAACATATGCCAATATTTAATATCTTTAAATTTTTAAGGCATCTAACAATTTTAAAATAATTGATAAATAATAAAATGTGATTTTTATGTAGTAATCTACTTCCTTCATTTTAAAATAATTCTTGTTTTAGGTTGTTTTACATAAATCATTTTTTTTTTTTTACAAAATCAACCTTTCATTATCATTAATTCAATTTTATATTTTGTAGTTCTTCATTAATATACAATAGATATAAGTGAAAAAAATAATTAAAATTATATTAAAAAATTAAAATAACAATTCAATAAATATTTTTTATATAACAATTATAATGAAACATGTAAGTTTATCTGAAGTCATAACAACAGGCTTATAAAATTTACTTGACAGCAACGGACATTCCATGCTTTTCCTTAAAAAGTATTATTTGTTATCAAATGAATACTATACGAATTTGGATATAAGCAAATATCAGATTGGTATAGCAGTACACTGAGAGAGAGCGCAAAATTAACCTTCTAATTTCAACAGACACTTTTAAGAACTTACCATTTGAATAAATATTTTTTATCATAATAACTTCAAGTACCAAAATTCATTCACGTACTATTTGATGTAGTAGTATTTACATGCTGAATTCAATTTGAAATCATACAAGCTTATGTATGACAGCGACAATAGTATTTGGCAGGTAGTTATTGAAAATCCACATATACTTGTACTTTTAGAACATGTTCAATGTTGGATCTTAAAGATAAATCTTAAATTGAAGATATGATCTTTTCTAGATCTAATAATAAAATACCTCTTAAAATCTTCACTGTGTAGATCCCTTCATCCCTGTGCAACCAATACCCCATTCTCTTTAAATTTTCCTAATTACTATTACTATACTTATATTCTTACAAAATAAAAAAAAAGTTCAATATACAAAATATAATCAAAATACTAGTACATGAGTAGTATTGATTAACGCAGTTAATAGGGAGCGCGTAAGAGCGTTTTCAGACGCGTGAATCACGTATCCATCCAGTTTAATAATTTAAATAAAAACACGCATTCGAATAATAATATTTTCCAAAATTGTAAAAAAGGAAATAAATACTATTAAAAAAAACATAAATAGTGACACAGATGGCAAAAGGAAAAGTACAAAAAAGAGAAAAAGAAAACAAAACTCCTTACTTAACAGCAGCAGCCAATGTGTTAAAACATGACGTCCCCTTCCCTTTAGAGAGAGAAAGAGAAAAAAAAGAAAAGAAAAGAAAAAACAGAGAGAGAGAGAGACAGTGATGACTGAATGAAAAAAAAAAAATGAATCTCGTATAAGTAAGTCATAGATATCTTTCTCAGAACTTCAGCTCTCTCTCTCTCTTTCTCTCTCTGGAACTTCTTCTCTCCTCAACGCTGGTTCCAGAGAAACCCAAAACAAAACTGCGTCCTCTTTAAAACGCACCATCAATACAAAGAAAGAAAGTTTTCAAAACGCAAAAGCCAAGAACCAAAACAAGAAGAACAATGCCATTTTTTTTCTAGCACCCTTTTGTTTCCTTCCACCAAGAACCGGTTTTGCCACCGACCCATTTCTCCAAATGCTTCCCCTCCGCCTAAGCGCCGTCGTTTCCTCACTCATTCTCTGCTTCCTCTTCCCGCCACTGCTCTGCCTCGGAATCCGCTCTTTTCCCACCACCGCAGACGACGGCGCGTTCTTCCACTATTCAGAAGCGCCGGAGTACCGAAACGGAGCGGGTTGCCCCGTTTCGTCAACCCGTGTTTCCCTCCCTTCATGGGACCCTTCTCTGGTCCACATCGCCATGACCCTCGACTCCGGCTACCTCCGCGGCTCCATCGCCGCCGTGAACTCCGTCCTCCGCCACTCCTCGTGCCCGGAAAACGTCTTCTTCCACTTCATCGCCGCCGAGTTCGACCCGGCTAGCCCGCGGGTCCTGACCCGACTCGTCGGCTCCATTTTCCCCTCTCTGAACTTCAAAGTTTACATCTTTAGAGAAGACACTGTAATAAACCTAATCTCTTCTTCAATCCGACAAGCCCTAGAAAACCCCTTGAACTACGCGCGCAACTACCTCGGCGACATGCTCGACGCGTGCGTGTCCCGCGTGATCTACCTCGACTCCGACGTCGTCGTTGTCGACGACGTTGGCAAGCTCTGGCGCGCCCCAATCACGCGCGAGCGCGTGATCGCCGCGCCAGAGTACTGTCACGCGAACTTCACCAAGTACTTCACCGACGAGTTCTGGAACGACCCTCTACTCTCGCGCGTGTTCAGCACGCGCAAGCCGTGCTATTTCAACACCGGGGTGATGGTGATGGATTTGGCGAAGTGGAGGGAGGGGAACTACAGGAGGAAAATTGAGAACTGGATGGAGTTGCAGAGGAAGAAGAGGATTTATGAATTGGGTTCTTTGCCACCCTTTTTGCTTGTGTTTGGTGGGAACGTTGAAGCGATTGATCATAGGTGGAACCAGCATGGGCTTGGTGGGGATAATCTTAATGGGGTGTGTAGGTCTTTGCACCCTGGTCCTGTGAGTTTGCTTCATTGGAGTGGGAAAGGGAAACCTTGGGTTAGGCTTGATGAGAAGAAGCCTTGTCCCTTGGATAGTCTTTGGGAGCCTTATGATTTGTATAAACAGGTGAAGGATAGAGTCAGAGATCAGAATTGGGGCTTCTCTTCTTCTATTTTGGTTGGCTATGCTCATGACTTGTTATAATGATGATGGTGATTCTTTGGTACATTTGTTGTTGCAGAGATTCTTTGTTAGCAGTGTACAGTACACAGATTGGGTAGAAGAGTGATTGAATTGGGGTTCTTCATTATTCTTTCTGTAGAGTTTTTTTTTTTGTTAAGGTGTTTAAATTCTTGTGATTTACAGAATATGGAATATGGATTCTTTTTTGTTTTTCTGCTGCTGGGGGGGTTCCATCTCTTGGAACGATTTTGGTGGGTTGGTTGAGTTCTTTTGTATGGGACCATTGGTTGTAATGTGGCAACAAACAAAGTGCAGAATAACAGATAGTTGTTTCAATTGTTTTATTTGGATTGGGTTTCTATCATCCCTTTGTTTCCTTTCCTACCTGTGACTATTGCACATTCAATGATGTAGTGAGGTCACCATTAGACATTGAATGATGAAGTGAGAGGTCTCGATTTGTTTTTAACAGAAAGAAAACTATTCATTTGGTTCTTATGGTTCTTTTCATTATAAGTTTTAACTTTTTTACGAAAAAGATTGTAAATTTTGGTCTTCTATTTAAATACAGAGAATATTTTTTGGCAGATGGTTCGATTTGAGTGATTATTTTTGTTTTCAATTTTTTAAGATTTATAAAATATATATCGAGAAAAAAAATATTTTATGATATTACTACGTTTTCACTTCTTTTAAAAAAATTAACAATATCAATATGTTGTTTTCAATTTTAGATTTATTTTTTACTAAATTTTAAGTAAACTTATTTATTTTTATTTTTAAAAAAATAAAAACAGAAAACATTCCATCTAAATGTTACCGTAATTTTCTTTAATAAATTGTTACGAAAAACTGTTAAAAAATTATATATATATATATATATATATATATATATATATATTATAATGTAAAAATTAAAATGAAAAAAATATAAAAATAAAATGAATAATTTAAAATTTGTTTGATGTTTCCTCTTTTGGGGGAAAAAAAGGGGTTAAAAAAGAAATTGGTAGCTTAAGATGCATGTGATGGCACATTTCCACTTGTCATGTTATGATTAAGAATTGATCACGGAATCACAATGTTATACAAATAAAGTGCATATGAAAATGAATGGTTAGTGCAACAAGTGCTAGTAGGTTCCCCGGTTGTTTCCTTTGTCTTCAGGAAACTGAAATGCCTAACCTAAGTGATCGTAAATTTCACTTATAAAAAACTTTAGACCCCACCCAGCTCATGTTATTTGGAAAGTTCTTCGCGTAAGGATAAATCATTGCAAATTTCATCTTCACTAACAATTTTCTTCACAAGCGTTATGTCATGGACTCTTCTCAACTCTGAAGACTTGGATGGGAATCCAAGGAAGGCAATGATAGGAATTTGTATAAGAAAAAGAATAATAATATCCTGAATTATTGGTTTGAAGGTATGTTAAACTTTTTATTTATTTCCCTTCTTGTGTGAGTCATTTATGGGGAGAGGACTTGAGTGCCATGTGTATAACATAACATGAAGTCATGGCTTGCTATGCTGGTTTACAAAAGTTGACTAGATGAGGTGTACCGTTATAATGTCAGTTTCAAATGAAATTTCGTGTTTGCTTACGGAACTAAATTAAAACTATAGGAGAAATTGGGATAATATAATTTGTAGCAAAACATACTGGCAATTTGCAATTACAATATTTGCAGCATGTCTTCAACAAAAAAGAGTTCTATAAAACAATGATTGGGGAACAAAAATTAAAATAGTTATTGCAGTGATATTATTTTATAAACAGGGGAAACAAAACTTATGCTTGCAGACTTTCGAATATAGCACATGACTCTATTTTATTTTGAATTTTTTTTAACGTTTTAGAACCATGTATTTCCTCCATTAAAATCGTAATACCTAACATGCATGATTATTTTTTTATTTTTGAGACAATTAGAGAACTGTCAAATTAAAAGCACACTAGTTGTCCAAAGAGACGGTGTTGAAGGAATAAACATTAAAATTTCGAGTACAAAACATGTTGGCATTTGCCAATTGCATTATTTGCGTCATGTCTGCATCAAAAATGACATCAAAAGAACATTTGAGGAACAAATGTAAAGTAGTTATTGCAGTGGCATAAGCAGAGAAATAACTTTTGCTATGGAGGATTGCATAATGGGTGGAGCCTATAGACATTCAAATCACCAGGCATTCACTTTTTCATTATCCTTACAAGAAAGTGCCAGCTATTTAAATTGTGTCAACAAATTAAAAATAGGAAAACTGATCAATCCAATCAAAGAGGAAAAAAAAAAAGGACAAGCATACTTCACTCCACAATAATATTCAATACATGACTCAGATCAACCATTGGATTTTAATTTGATTATTAAACATTGTAATGTGGCATGATGGTTTGTATGTCTCTTTCTTTTCATTTTTAAATACACAATCTGACATTTTAAATATGCCAATCTAACCCCATGTTCCCACCTAGGATCCCAAACAAAATGCAATAAGAAATTAAGTACATTGGTAAAATGGTAACCATAATTGGATCACCTCCATGAGCAGCATAATCAAATTAATCATCCTCCAAGGTTTCTACGAATAGTTTCCACTTCTCCTTTGGAAATTTGGAAAGCCTTCTTAAGAATGTCATCAGGGATTGGAGGCTTGCTAGCAAATGTTGCAAGTGATGCAATTTGTGCACCTGGGTTCTGACTATTGAGACCGGATATGGCAATTGCTGGTTCCCTGGAATCACTATTGAACAAGAAGTGGACCAGGCCCTTTGGGAACACAAACGACTCACCGGGCCTCAAGTTCTGGGTAAAGACACGGTTACTTGTGTCAACAAAGCCCACAAGAAGCATGCCCTTAAGGCAAGTTGTCACTTCCGAGGCCCGTGGATGTGAGTGAGGTGGCACGATCCCATTGCCCGCTATGTCAACCCGGACCAGTACCAGGCCCAAGGTGTTAAGCCCAGGAAGATTAGCAGTGGTGGTGGCTGTGACACTGAAGCCAAATTGGTTGCTAGTGTTGCCAGTTTTTGATAAAGCAGATGTGACAAAATGGGAGGAGGAAACTTTATCTGGGTCAATGCAAGGCACCCCATTAATGAAAAATTCACTTTTGCTATCTGCTACACAATAATCTTGAAGTGGATCAGGGTCGGGTCGGGTTTTACCCAATAGAAGGGAAAGGGTGAACAAAAAAATCAATGGGAGAGAGTGAAAATGGGTTCTCATTTTTGCTATAATTGATGAAACAAGTCAAAGGACAATAATATTTTATGTCCTATGTTATAGTGTGAATTCTAACACCATAAGCCAAATTGTATATATACATGTACAAGAGAAAGAGCAGGTGGTGGATGTTGATATTTGTTTAACTTTCATGTGGTATTGTGGGGTGAGGTGATTGAGTAGCTTAAGAGCATAGGATAAGGGAGGGACAAAGGCAAAGCTTAAAGTAAATATGATCAAGTCATATTAAGCCACACAAAGGGGTGATGTCTACGTTCTATTTGACTGAAAATGGTTTGTGATTAATTAACATGCTTTATGCTTAGCATTCCCAGGCCAAGTCCAATGTTGCTAATCTCATTCTTTGATTGGGCTTGGGCCCATTCATGGACCAGCACAATATAACTTAAAACGCTGTCGTTTGAGGTAGTAGACACTGATACGCCATCGTTTTTTTTTGTTCTTATTTGAGGTAGTAGGGACTAGGGACTATCACACTTTATATTATATGATACTATTGCAAAAAAGAGACTTCATGTTTGAACTTGGAAGTTATCAATATATTATATACATAATGGAGTGTAATTTGTTTTGAAACATGTAATTATTTCTCTGGAAGTTAAAATAAAATACTATAATGATGTTTTATAATAATTGAAGATAAAATATTAAGAAGAAAGATGACACTAAATAATATTATTTCGTTTATTATAATTATAGACTATAGATAATATAGGAAATTTTTAGTTCAGCCAACTCAATCATGGGCCACATGTGGTTCAAGTGACATATAATAATAAATATTGAGACCCGTCACATGCAACCTTTCCACACGCCGCGCAAGTGTTCAGCTTTTGTTCATGTGGGCCTTCCTTCCTTGCCTTGCATTGCATGCTTGATCACTTGATCTGATCTAAATTCTAACTATCACCGCCTTGGGGTTATTGGGTTTCTTTCTTTGAACCATCTAGAGATATTCGTTAGTTTAATTAGAGGGAAAATTTTTAAGTATGGTTGTGACTTGTGACTGATCTTGTTTTATTATTCAATGCATGGCTACTTTGTTTAATTGAAGCTCTATAACTTGAGACAGCTAATATCATTTATCTGTATAATTATTTGCTAAAAAGGGTATATTATAGTATCCTTTTGTTCCTTTATATATATATATTACCTTGTACAAGGTTTTCCCATCATCATTCTATGTCCTTTCGTTATGATCCCTGAACTGAAGTCTAATCAAAACTGATTCAACATTGGCCTCCCTGGAAAGAGGTGGTACTTATTACCATTAAAAGTTAAATCTTCTTTTAGGAATGCAATCACAGTTATGATCTAGTTCTTGCTTTTGGGGGATATTGGATTGTTTGTGATTGAATTTTTCATCTTAGGAGTTTCCTCAAGTACCACAAGCAGACAAAGGGTGTCGTTACTGTAGAAAAGTGAAGTAGAAATTGATGTAAAGGAAAAGAAGAAAAAAACAGAGTATTCTCATATTCTGATATTTTCTCACTCCAAAATCCACATGCACATGTCCCTGCTATTCCCTTACTCATCATTTGCTGCAAAATTATTTTCAAGACTCTTTCTTTTTGTCCCATTGTGAGCATTTTACTCCTGGTCTTTTCAGTGAGATATCCAGGAATGATTATTCCCCAATTGCTTCTTTACAGGCCAGACTGTGCATAGCTTCCGTGTGTCTTTGGGGCTGTAGCTAAGTAGTAATTTACTTTCATGGGTGAATTTCTTGTGGATGCAACAGTGTTTGAAGATAAGAAGGTAAACCCCATTTTTCATAAGGTTGTTTCAGATTAGAAATTGATTTCTTTTTTCATTACAATTATTATTTGTTCCTTGCGAATCTGTCTTGCTCTATGGTTGGTCTTGGACTTGGATTTGGATCACATATCCCAATTTATGACTGTTAAAATCCTGTGTTCTTTTTGGTGTTGTTTGTGAGTTGTCTCCTTGTGTTGGTTGTCTTCAATTATGCACACAAGTTTTTGTTTTTTTCCCTGATGTTGAAGCAGATGGGAGAGGGTGCTGCTGCTTCCAATCCTGCTTTGCAAGTGTCTGTTTCGTTTGGTAGATTTGAGAACGATTCCTTGTCTTGGGAGAGATGGTCCTCTTTCTCTCCAAACAAGTACTTGGAAGAGGTTGAGAAGTGTGCCACACCTGGATCAGTGGCCCAGAAGAAAGCCTACTTTGAAGCACATTACAAGAAGGTTGCCGCCCGGAAAGCCGAATTGCTGGCTCAGGAGAAGCAAAGGGAGAAAGATTCTTTCGGATCAGAAGAACATAGTGGAATAGATCTGAGTGGTAACACTGATGCAGAACATGATATATCCAACAACACTCAAGGTTCCAGTGAAGGGGTTGAGCATGAAACCAGTTCTGCTGGTGAGATCCATAAGACTCATGTTAATGAATCTGAGGAGGAATTTGCAGTTTCAAGGGATTACCAAAGTTCATCAGTTCAGGTAGAGAACAAGGAACTGGAAAGTAGATCACATAGTTCCTACCAGATAGATGAACCTGAAAATGTATGCAAGAAACAAGTGGAAAGTCCTAACAACAACATTGAAGCTGAAGATGTGAAGGAAATTTCACATGTTGTGTACAAGGAGACAGGAAAGGCTTCAGAAGGTGAAGTAAAAGATGTGAAATTGAATCATCCAAAGGAATCTAAGGTTTGCTTTAATTCATATATCCATCAAATTCATGTTCTTTCTTAAAGGTTGGCTATTTGGTTAGCCTGGTTTTTAATTTCTCATCATCTATTTTGGACAGGTTAAGTCTGTGAGTAAGGGTAGCAATGCAGCCAGGACTAAGAAGAAATCAATGCTACCTACTTCTAAGGCATCCCCAATTTCAACACCAAAAAGTTCAAAGCCTGCATCAACAACTCCTACCAAAACAGTGACACCTGCTTCTTCAACTAGAAAGGGAAGCTCTCCATCTTTGACTAGGAGGCAAATTACTTCTAGTGGGGAGAGCAGAAAATTTGCTAACAAACCTTTGCACATGTCTTTGAGCTTGGCTCCAAGTAATCCTGATCCAGCTCCTCAAAGTACCATGAGGAGATCTTTAATTATGGAGAACATGGGGGATAAGGACATAGT
The DNA here is from genome assembly GCF_000004515.6 of Glycine max. Lineage (NCBI taxonomy): Eukaryota > Viridiplantae > Streptophyta > Magnoliopsida > Fabales > Fabaceae > Glycine > Glycine max. The sequence continues at coordinate 3,999,987 of NC_016088.4, read as the reverse complement.
CAAACGAGCATTTAAGACATTCCAGAACAGTTTCAACCAGCCAAAAACTTCTGTTGAAGACAAATCTTTGATAAAGAAGCAGGTAATTGGAAAATCTTCATGGACAACTGTTCAATGTTGACAAATGTTTTTTTTATACAGTATAAATGGTTATTCTTAAACTGCACAAAATCAGATTGATTAAAAAATGTTTTCCTCTTAATTTCCTGGGCAGGTTCCTTCAAGGGGAACTGTGTCAAAGGTTCCAACATCTACAACTTTGAGGAAAGAAAATGGACGGTAAATTTTTTAATCTGCGTTGATAATGTGTTTTCATTTGCACAAGTTTCATTGCTTTTATGTATTTTTCATAGTCCTTTTCTCTTTATCTCTTAATGTGTTTAAGATTACCAATTTACCATCTGATGAGATCATGTTTTTGTGGGTCGTTTTCTTTTGGGAGAATTCTAACCAAGGAAACCATAGATAAATGTAGGATAGAGGAGGAGACGTAGGAAACTATTGTTATACAAATTCATTCAAATATATTTTATAACTTGTGATTTTTTCCAACAGCATCTCTTGTAATTTTAATTGAAATTTCTCCTTAAGTTGAAATTTTCTGTATTCATGTAGAATTTATTTTTGAATAGGCCGACTAAGGTTGAGAATTTGTATCAAAGTGGAAATGCTGTACGAACTACTTTGGGTCCAAAAAGAGACATTAGAGCAGAGAAAGGGAAAGAGGTAGGACTAACTCTTGATGTTTGTCTATTACATTTCAGTGCCTGTAATACCAAGAATATTCATTAGATTAGTAAAATTCAACTGACTAAATTATACTTTTTCACCTTTTGTTTCTTAATCAGTCTTCAAGAAAAATAGAAGAAAAATCTAACACAAAAGGGGTGGAAAGAACACGTCTTCAATCAAAAGTGAAGGTAAAGGCACTCTTCCATATTCCAAAATGTTTCTCTAGAAATGACTAGCATTTCCTACATTCCATCCTGCCTATAGCTTCACTTGAGTGTGTCTGCATATATTTGGTTTATTAGAGATAATTGTTTAAAGATAGCCTGCATAATGATACTAAGAAAAATGCTTGAATATATTCTCTGTACTATTAACTGAAATTTATTAGAAATCACAATAACTTGTGGGTCCCACTTCTTATTTAATAAACTTCACACATGAATTTATAGTTTTTAATAAAATTTAACCAAGAATAAATAATTTGTTAGACAATCTGTTGCTAGCACTCATGGTAATAATATAATGGGAGATATGGGGTTATTAGATGGACATTTCTATTTTCATCTATATAATAAGCATAAATGGATTGTCTCAACTCTGTGTGCCTCAAACACAGGAGGAAAAAGAGGCAGAGATGAAAAGGCTAAAACATAATGTCAAAGGCACATCCTCACCAGCTTTTAACCGTGGTCAAAAAGTAGTGAAAAGTCGTCCTGAAAAGGTATAAGCTATACATTTTATCTGATATATGTACCCTACATAAATTGTTAATTTTTGTCGGCTGACTGTTTATTACCTTCTTTTTCTCTTTGGGTAACAGCTGACTACTTCTTTGCATTTAATGCTATAAAGCAATCTTAAAAACAACTTTTATTGATTGCATTATGTTTCTGGAGACAAATGTGCAAATGACTAAAATAATAAAACTTAACTTTTAATTGAAGTAAGCTAAAACTTGTGTCCCTCAACTTATAACTAGTTGTTTTGTTTTGCTGAAAAGATAAACCTGTTTTCTGCCAAATGAGCATAGTGGTTGGTGGGTCATACTATAGATAATAATAAAATTTCTTGTTTATATTATACATTCTAACATTTCTAGGATTATAGTGCCATTAAGAATGTATGATATCAATGTTTGCATGCTGCTATCTTGTTAGTAATTAAACTATACTATCCCATCAAGCCAAATATATAATGTCCTTAGGTTTCCTAAATTCAAAACTCACATAAAATCTAGCTGTTGAAGTTGGCTTCTGTTTTTTTTTCTTACAGATATATTTGGCATGATTTGTATATTACTTTAGAAATATTATGCGATGATGCTATGTAGTGCACCTTACTTTTAGAATATTGAGAGCTCTATAAATACTATTAATGTGCTATATCAATTATTTATACACATCAATATGTACCAATGGGTGGGGTAATGCAAAAGACGCCATTAAAGGAAAGCCTACTCCATTAACTGTTGTTGTGCCATTTCTACTCATGCAGGGTGATGCTAAAACTTAGAATCCTTGGTGGCCCCACAGGTGCTAAAGATAAAGAGAGCAGAAGGAGAAAAGAGGTTAATACACCAGTGTGTCAGGTAGATCTGAATGTTCAGGGGAAATGTTTGTGGAATCAGTTCAACGCCATGATATTCTTGTTCAGTAAACAACAGCAGCACAATCTTCTAGTTAAATATAGGAGCTTATGATTATGAACATTGTGAGGAGTAGAAGGAAGGAGAAGGCATAATTTATTGATGATAATTTTCTTCCTCGCGCCCCTCTTTAGGCAATATGTTGGTTAGAAAATAAAATTGAATAAATGTTTGTGATGTTAAAATGTGCATATATCTCTTGCAATTGATTGCATCATTTTTCTTCTTTTCTATCCGTCCTGTGGGTGCTTGATATGGTTTTTAACGTGTTGTAGACCATGTATCTCTAAGAGTTCAACTCATCCATCTCTCCATAAACGTGCAAAGATGCAAGACATTGTTACATTGGGAAACATGATTGAAGAATTTTCAGAATCAAGGAACAAGACTAATTAAGTGGGTTACACAATGCAGATTAAGTTCAGTATCAAATGTTCTCTGCAATGTACACTAACGGAAGTAAATATTGCTGACTATGCTACCTATACGTGGAAAAACTCTTCTGCTAGCTATTTCAATATTTGAACAATTGTACAGATAGGCATAGGCTCTCCTACTTTTTTCCTTTTGTTTTTCTTATTATCCTTTCTTTTCTACCCCCTCCCTATATACGTAGTTGAGTATAAAGGGAAAAAAACCTGTGTAAATGAGTACAGTTATTTAGTTGTCTAATAATAGTTTTGCATGTACCCAAATGCATTATGAATGTATAAGAAGGAAGGTACAGTTGTCACTAAAAAGTTAATACCACACAACCTGTATAATAAAGAAGAAACTTACTAAAAGAAACTTGCAGAAATAATCGTCAGTAGGAAGTCAATTTATGAATGTTTTCTGACGCATACTGAGACTAAGATAGTAATGCCAAATTTGTCGTGTATTTTGCAGAAGCAAATCTGATTCATTATCTTGATGAGTTTAGTTAAAAGAAAATCATTGATGACATGAGTTCAATGCATTAGATCTGTTTCCTTTGTGAACTACGCTAAGAAAACAAATTTGGCGTCATAGCTGATAAATAAAAGAACATCCTTTCATTGAACTAGCAAATACAATGGAAAATGAGAAGAAACGGATCAGGTTACGGACTTCTGGTTGATGACAAAAGAATCTAAGATCTATATATACACGAGACTTAAAAATGCTCAAGAACAATAGTTCTCTGTGCATGTGACACGTACATTTAGAGGTTAAAATTTGGAAAAAATGATAAGGTTACAAGAATGGTTTTAGCTTCTGAATTTGCCTGACACAAACTGGTACATATCAATGCAAAAGCACGCACTGCTTTCACAGTATTTCTAAGCCTCCAATGGTTAGCACTTAGCAGCACAAGGTCCTCTCTGATGAGCCAACAATGGAACAACGCAAGTAATCACTTTGAACTCTGACTTTTAGCACTTCAGCTCCCATGTGTAAATGGTCCAATAGAAAAAAGTTGAATGAATTAGACCAATCCTTGACTTGGATTATCTGCTATATTAAACCTTGCAATGTGACCCCTTAATTTACCTTAGGTGTCTTCCTCTTCTGCATGTTACGAGCAATCTCAATGCATGCTTGATCAACCATTCCCAGAAAATCCTTAACTATGACAAATAGATAAAGAGGGTTTTCTACACTATCTTTTGAAGCTCCTCCTTGATAATAATCTGTCGTTCTTCTCACAAGCTGCATTACCCTTGTTTGCTCCTCCCTCACTAATCTAAGTTCCTCCTCAGCATTTTCAAGAAAATTGTTCATTTCTCTCACAAAGTTTCCTCCCTTGTCATTTCCACACTTGGAAACAAGTTCTCTAATCTCAACAATCCTGGCTGAGAGTGATGAGATTGAACCAACAAAACTTTTGTAATCTGTAACCGCAGCTTTCTTTAAGTTGGGAAACTCAGAACTGATCCCTCCTACAACTGGCAATCCTAGTGTTATGTATTCCCTTTGTCTTTGTTCATTTGAAGCAGCAGAGTTTTTAGAGTCTACACTGCTGTTGCTGTTCCTACTGCTACTACGACTCAAACTGTGATTGCGGTTAAGAACAGCACGTTTTCCTTCTGAACGAACTACTTCTTCAACCACAAAGTGAAGCAATGTGGTTTTTCCATCAGTGCTCTTGACATCAGAGAGCTTTCTGAGAGAAGCCAAGTTGAAAGCTTGAGCATTACCCCTTTGAGTGCCTGCATTCATGCGATTTCCAGCCTTAAGCACTGCTTCAAGAAGCTTCACAAAAATTCCTTGGTTTCGAAGCTCCTTGCACCCCAGCTCAAGAGTCTGCAGAAACTCCTTGATTTCTACAATCTCAGAATCATAATTCAACCTGAATAACAAAGCACTCAAGCGCTTAAATGCTGAAGGAACAGCTTTGAGGATGTGATGTAGGAAAGATTCAGCTGCAGCAAGTTTTGAAGGGTCTCCTTCATGTGCAAGTATAAGTGATTGCTCTTCTTCTGTTGGGGCTACTCTACCAAGCTTTTCAATGGTGTCTGTGTTAAGGCCTTGACCATCAATGAGTGCTTCAATAATTTCTTTACGAGAGACTGCCAGAGACTTCAAAACAATAGCAATGTTTTGTGATTTTCTGGGGTCAAGAATGAAGGTATTCACTGAAGTAGCCAAAGCATCCCTGCTAGGACTCATTGAGTTATTTACTTTTGGGGTATTGTCATTTCGGTTGGTAGCAACTAACCCGAAGAGAGCTTCCATAAGATCATCATCAACCCTGACGTTTAAAAAATCATCAGCCAATGCTAAAATGTAGGAATCAAAATTTAGATATTTAGAAAATCTAGTATATTAGAATTACCTGAAAGAACCACGGTCCATTTTGTCCCACACCATAGAGTGATCAAGGTTGGTAGTCACCTTATCCCAATGCAATGGCTTCAGTTTCACCTCAGGTGAAGTATTTCCTTGCCTAGTTGTGGTACTTGGTGTTCTTTCAATAGGGGTAGGTGGTGGTTTTGATGATGACTTCAAACCACTTGCTTTTGGTGGAGGAGGAGGTGGTGCTGGACTCTTTCTTGGAGGAATTGGTGGAGGAGGTGGTGCTGCTGCTGAGTTCTTTTTATTTGGGATTGGTGGAGGAGGTGGTGGTGCTGCTGCCGAGTTCTTTTTAACTGGGATTGGTGGAGGAGGCGGTGGCAGTGCTGAGCTTTTTATACCTGCGATTGGTGGTGGAGGAGGTGGTGCTGGTGCTTGATTATTTATATCAGTTATTGGTAGTGCAGGACTTGTAATGTTTGAAATTGATGAGAAAGAAGTGTTGAGTGGTTTTGGTGATGAAGGAGTAAAGGGTGGAGAAGGTGATTGAGTAGAAGAGCCTCCAATTGATGAAGGAACACTGGGAGGAGGAGCAGGAGGTGGAATTCTCATGATTGTATATGACTCTTCTGGAAGAAATATATTCATGTGAGAAGTTGAAGATCTGTCTCTAAGCAGAGGAATTTCTTGAATGGACTCGGATCTTTTCCTTTGATTCTCCTCATGATCATCTTCTATTTTATCTTGGGTGCCATCCAAAACCTCCCTTTGGAAATCCTTGTCTGGTAATTTCTTACCTTCAAGTTTTCTCCAATAAACCACATCCAAACCATCCTCATCAACAATTAGTCCCTTGACGTTCCCTTCCATTCTCTCAAACACGTTGACCTGAGGTGCAACGCGCCTATCTACGGCAGAAGCAGTGTTGTTTGTGACCTCCTTTCTCTTCCTTGCTCTGAAGCACCTTTGGACCAAGCAGAAAATCAAACCAGAAACAACTAGAGTACCTGCTGCAGTTGCAGCCACCGCTGTTCCGATCTTACTGCTTGATGAAGAGGTTTTTGATGCAGCTACTGGTCCTGGTGATGGTGGTGATGCTTGTGGCTTTGGTTGTGACTCAGGAGGTTGGATTGGAAAGGGTGGTTTTGGAGTTTGGATTGGATAAAATATTTCGATATTCTGAGGAGTATTGGTTTGGCAATAGCATGTTGGTATTAGAAAACTTTGTAAAACAAAAAGGATCACAAGAAGAAGCATCATGTTCACAGACATGAATGCTGAGGAACAAAGATTACAGCTACAATGATGTTTATGATACTAGAAAGGCTATTGTACTTTTTCTGTTTGATGTTCATTGCAAGTTCTGTCCTTCTTTGTCTTGTGCTATTGGTTTTACTCGCTGAATATTTCAATAGAAGTAAGCAGTTAAATATTATTAGCCTTCCCAGGTGTATTAAATTTTCTCATTGCAATGACCAAGATGACCCTCTTGAATTAAATAATTTGTGCAGTTTAGTTTTGGGATGGTTTAGTCATTTGGCACTTTCATTAAAGATTTGGTCATCCTTTGAAATGCACAAGTGGAAACTGATATACAAAGTCAAACATACTTATTAAGGTACAGGTTTGAAGTGGTACAACCGTGATACAAAGATTTTTTTCAAATGCCTTAAATTTGTCGTACAGTAATCTCGAAAGTCTGACTCAGCTTTTATGTACAAACGTGATTAGGAAATACTAGCAGCCTTTCATATACTATTGATTTTAAAGGCTTAAAATAAGAAGAAATGGGTACCAATTCCATTGTAAAACTTTTAGCTAAAGGATTGGTTGACTCAAGAGGCTCACCGAACTTGGTTGACTTAATGGTCTTCATAAGGACAACCCCATATTGAATATTCTGGTATTCACTATTCGGTATTGAAGTGGCCTAACAATGTGGTGTAGTGGTTGGAGAATGAAAATATGGTTGCATCCCTTGTGGCCCTAGCTTCTTTTAATTAAATATGAAAAATATGTTTTTTTAATAATTTATAGTATCTTATAAATGATATTTTTTAAAAATAATATGTTTATTTTTTGTTAAGATTAATAATATGAATGGTCAAATATTTTTAATGAAATTATGATTGAAAAACGAAATATATTAAATATCATAGCTAATCGAAGTAATTTATTAGATGTTTTATTAATTGTTGACTATGAAATATACTTTATAAAAAAATTGTTTTAATAATAATAAAAATAATAAAGTTTTTTATGTGTATATATATGTGTGTGTTCATATAAAATACGCATGTAACATTTATTGAATTTCACAAATATATTACGTTTATTAAGTATCATAATTAATACTATATTACAAGTAAAATTGACTGCTTAATAAAACTAAATACTATAATATGATATAAAAAATAATATGTAGCCAATTATTAAGTATAAAGAATAAGAAATACATTATTATATAAGTTATAAATTTATAAAATAATATTTTTTGAAATTTTCTATTTTGAAATACATTATATAAACTATTATTTTCAATAATAATAAAACAAAATACTTTTTAATGTATATATGTTAAGGGTTATTAAATTTATACTATATTGTTTAATAAATTTTATAACTAGTATGTATCATGATTAATATATTCTAAAAATTAATAGTATAATAACATTAAATATTATATATTATTAAATATAAATTACTAATGATAAAAATTAAGAGATAAAATATTATTGTTATTGTTATTATACAAATATATATTAGATTTTAAATTTTCTATATCAAAATATCTTTTATCATATAATTTTTCAAACATAAAAATAGTAAAAAAAAAATTAATGTATTAAAACATATATTGCATTTAATAAATTTTTAAAAAATATTATATTTAATCAATATCGCATGTAATATATTATAGATAAAATTGACTATCCAATAACATTAAATTGTGTATTTGTTGAATATATATGTAGTCAATTCATTGAGTGTATTTTTTTTAATTAAAACATACATTACATTTTTTAAACTTAATAATAAAGAGTTTATTAGGAATATATTTTTAATTACTGTAAAAAATTTATATTGTCAACAAATAAGAAAATATCTTTTGTTTGATTTTTAAAATAATTATTATAAAAGTCAATAAATTTATTTTATATGAATGATTTATTTATAAATATCTTATATTTAATAAATATCATAATCAATGCTATATTATAATAATGTGGACTCCGTGTAAAATTAAATACTATTTTTATTAAATATAAAGCATAGTCAAATTACAAAATATAAAAGTTAAGAAAAAGTTGTGTGTGTGTGTGTTTAAACCATGGTTCTAATCATTTTCTCAAGTATTCTTTTTTAATTTATTATATTTTATAATATTATATATTATCCTTTGAAATATAATATATGGGATTAAATTTTGTTTTCACATAAATTAGAATATGTATATTTATATAAGTTTTATTTTTAATTTATATATTATATTTATCTTTTAAAATAATACTTGTGATTTAGTGATAACATTTTTTTTCTATACTAAGATATTCATGTTATTTATTGTAACATAGATAAAAAAAATACTATCAATAAATCACATACATAAATAATTTAAAAAATTGAAAATATTGTCATTTTATTTAATTACACATCTTTACTATATAATTTAATTTTAAAAAAATTACATACCTAATTAAATAAAGTCAAATATAAATAAAAATATTACTATAATAAATAATAAGAATATCTTAGTATAGGTAAAAAAACTATTGTCATTAAAGCATATATATAAATATATATTATATTTTAAAAGATAATATATAAGATTATAAAAAATAATAAATTGAAAAAAATAAAGTTTGAATTTTGAACTATTTTTACATAAAAACCTATTTTAATACTCTATTTTGTATTAAATATATGAATGGGCATGTGATTGTAGTGGTAAAGCATTGTGTCACTTGCTCCAAGGATCATGGTTCTCGTCTTTCTTCAAACATTTTTTTAAGTTCTTAATTTTTAAGAAAATATTGATCAACTTTCTAGTCTAGTTAACGTTTAAAATTTAACCGTTAACTGTTGACAAAATATGAGGATGTCAATTTGACTACAAATCAAAAATCTGATTAGGTTGGATTGCTTATCAGATTGTCCATACAATTAACCTGGTGCAATCAAGTTTGACTTGACCGGTTCTATGATTAAATGGATGACTTGGTCCAATTGAACTAGCAATTTGGTTGAATCAAAACAAATTATTTTAAAAAATATACAAAATTTAATGAAAATACAAAAAAAAATTATACACTTAAAAAGACAATTGTTATTTCCACTTAAAAAATGATACACTTAAAAAGAAAATATTCCTATATGTATGTGAAATAATATTTGTATTCTCCCTTTATGACTTTACAAAGCTTGTTGGAGGACATTTGTCTATCATCACCAATTTCATGAACAACTTTGACATGGACAACATTATTGATTTTTTAAAATCTAAAATTTATGTATTTTCCATGACATAAATTAATAATTTTAATACATCGATATTGTATTCTTATTTATTTTATTTGTCATTTTCTGAAGAAAAAAAAAAGAATTAATAATTTTCAAAAACAATATTTTAAAAAATTCTTATATAAAAACACATAAACCAATATTTCAATATTTGAATAGCGTTTAATTTCACTTTTATTACCATCTAATGTTCATCACATTTGTTAGTTTGTAATGGTCTTATAGATCAATAAAATTTAAGTGACGTGATAATTCTAACTTTCTTGGAAGTGGTTGAAAGTAAGAGCGAGAGATTTTACTATAAAAACATAAACATATTGGTCTGAACATGTTGACAATCATAAGCAACATATTCAGATCAAACAACAGAAGTAGAGAAGAAAAATAAATTTCAAAGGAACTTACCTTCAGCCATTGCTATCGACCTTTTTTAGCCTTGACAATTTTAGCTTTCCAGACTCTCACTCACTCAAACTCGATGGTGTGTTTATTTGAAGAGAGAACTAGGTTTGGTGATCAAAACTGAGAACACCCGACTCTATTTATAGAGCTCTACCCATTACAAAGTTCAACCTTCGTGGATCAAAACGTGGGTTGTTGTTTGTTGCTGAATGTTGAAGAAGATAAAGATTGAATGTGGGAAGAAAATTGACCATCTATAGAAATCCATTTCCTATAGAAATCACAACAAAAAAATAATCCATGAATAAAGGAACATAAAATTCCAACATTCTCCCACTTAGTCTATTTAACACAACATTAGTCATAACAAGAAACAATGAGTATTATCTAATAATGAGTATTATCTTCCATGTACCACAATATATCAAGTCTCTCAACTTTACGAATAAGCCATATATTTATTCTAGATCTAATGATATTTCTCAAAATAAATAAACAAATATGTGCACAAAATCATATGAGAAAACATCAAACTATATAAGAGTTTCAAAAATACCAATTGTACTACAATGAAATCACATCATGGAACCAAGTCTCACTCGTACTACATGATCCTTAAAATTCTTTGGTGGCATGTCTTTAGTTAAAGGATCGACAATCATCAACTCAGTGCTAATGTGTTCAAAGATAAGTTTCTTTTCTTTAACATGTTCTCCTATGGTTAAGTACTTGATGTCAATGTGTTTACTTCGACTTTCACTTTTGTTGTTCTTAGCCATGAATATCGCAGCAGAGTTGTCACAATACAACTTCAATGGCCTAAAAATAGAGTCCACAACTCTAAGCCCAGACACAAAACTCTTCAACCATACACCATGCAAGGTAGCCTCAAAGTAGGAAACGAACTCAGCCTCCATAGTGGAAGTAGTAGTCAATGTCTGTTTGGCACTTCTCCAAAATACATCTCCACCAGCTAGCATAAAAATATAAGCAGATGTTGATTTTTGTGAATCAACGCAGCCAGCATAGTCTGAATCTGAGTAACCAATCACCTCCAGACAATTAGTTTGTTTGTACATGAGCATGAAATCCTTTGTTCCTTGAAGATATCTCATCACTTTATTTGCAGCTTTCCAACGGTCAATACTTGAATTACTCTGATATCTTCCCAAAACTCCAACAACATATGCAATGTTAGGTCTAGTGCAAACTTAAGCATACATAAGATTTCTAACAACTAAAGCATATAGAATATTCTTCATGTATTCCCACTTAAAATCATTTTTCGGGCACTGACTCAAATCAAGTTTGTCACCCTTCACAATGGGAGCTACACTTGGTAAACAATCTTTCATGTTAAATCTCTTTAAAACTTTGTTAATATAGGTCTCTTGAGACAAACCCAAAATGCCTCGAGACCTTCCCTATGGATCTTAATGTCAATGACATAAGATGTCTCTCCCATATCCTTCATATCAAAGTTCTTCGAGAGAAATTGGTTCACCTCATATAGTAAATCTTTATCATTAGTTGCAAGCAAAATATCATCCACGTATAACACAAGAAAAGAAATCTTACTCTCATTGACCTTGTGGTATATAAATTGATCCATGATGTTCTCTTCAAAATCAAATGAAGTGATGACCTCATGAAATTTTAGATACCATTGGCGGGAGGCTTGTTTCAATCCATAGATGAATTTATTAAGCTAACAGACTAAGTGCGCACTATCACTAAAGGAGAATTCTTCAGGTTGTTTCATGTAAACCTCTTCCTCTAGATGACCATTAAGGAATGTCGTTTTTACATCCATCTGATGTAACTCAAAGTCAAAATGAGTTATTAATGCCATAATTACTCGAAAAAAATGTTTCTTAGATGCAGGAGAAAATGTCTCTATATAGTTGATTCCTTCTCTTTGAGTGAATCCTTTGGCAACAAGTCTTACCTTATGTCTCTCAATGTTGCCTTGTGAGTCTTTCTTTATTTTAAAGACCCATCTACATCCAATGGCTTTTACACCACTAGGCAACTCGACGAGATCCCATACTTGGTTAGATGTCATAGAATCCATCTAATCTTTCATAGCATTGTATCACAAGTTTGATTCCTTAGAACTCAAGACCTGTGAAAACGATTTAAGATCATTTGCGACTCTAATATTGTAGTCCGATTCTTGCAGATACACCACATAATCACTAGGAATTGTTGACCTTTGACTCTAGTAGACCTTCTTAATGTTGCTTTGATACAAAATATAAAAAATATAAATATATTGGTTTGAACATGTTGACAACCATAAACAACACATTTAGATCAAACAGCAAAAACAAAGAAGAAAAATAAATTTCAAAGGTACCTATATCTGGCCATTGTTATCGACCTTCTTCAGCCTTCACAGTTTTAGCTTTTCAAACTCTCACTTGCTCAAACTCAATGGTGTGTTTATCTAAAGAGAGGAATAGGCTTGGTGATCAAAATTGAGAGCATTCGGTTCTATTTATAGAATTTTGTCTATCACAAAGCTCAACATTCCTAGATTAAAACATGAGTTTTTGTTTGTTATTGAATATTATAGAAGATTAGGATTGAATGTAGAAAGAAAATGGATCATGTACATAAGTCCACTTTCCATAAAAACCACAATAGAAAAACAATCCGAAAATAAAAGAACTTGAAAATTCCAACATGTACTGGTTCCTATTATGAATGGAAGATGCTTCCGTCCTTGTGTCTATAATTTGGGTGGCGTATTTTTGTGTGACAATGATGTTAAGGGAAGGGAAACTAGTGCTATCATATACTGCCAGGCTTGAGTCAGGGTCTGTAACTTATTTATATGGTTCAGCATCCGTGCCTCACGTTGCTGCAACTCTTTTCCGCTTGGTACTTCTTGTGCCTTAATAAAGTTTATTTGGCTGATAAAAAAAAAGGTTTGCGATGCACGTATTGTTTTTTTCTCAACATCCCCACTTTATACTCTTTTAATTTATTTGTCATTTAACTTTCATAATTACTAAAGCCTATCATTTACACAATATATACACACACATTAATATAAGGATAATAATGATCATTTTAAATTTTTTTACATGTGAAAAATGTCAATAAGATGCATGTTTTATTTATAAATGACCTCAATTATTCATTTGATAATATATATATATATATATATAAGAGTTGAATGTATATGGAAGGTGTAAAATAGTTTTGTACTGTCGTCTAATTATAAATTATTATTTAAATTATTTTAAGATAATTATTTTAAAAGTCAACAATATTATTATATATAATAAGTTAGGATTAAATGATTGTGTAAATTTTTTTATATTGATAACTTTTTTCCTCTATATATAATATTAGAAAAAAATAAATAAGTTTCAATGTTATAACAAAAGTTAAATTAGGATTCTCAAATAATATTAGATAACTTATCATAACTTTTCATTTTTATTTGGCTCATATATTTTAGCAACTTTTATTATTTGACTTGATAATGAAACAAAATATTTTTTTAGTTATTTTTATTTTAGACGATCACCTAGAAACCGTGAAAAGAGAAAACGGAAATTAATATAGGTTTCCCTCAACTGATATTTTAGTTTTGCCTTCATTGGATTAGTTTACAATGAGGCATTTATTTTTAGGTAAAATTATAAATTTGGTCTTTTTATTTGTCTAAGAATTTGATTTTGATTCTCCTATAATTTAATTCACGAATTTAATTTTTTAATTTTTTGTAATCTCGTTATTTCAGTGTTTTCAACCTCGAAATTGGACGTTGACTGTTATTTGTCAACGTTGACCGTCACATGTTGTGCATTTATTGGATGTTAATTTTGTGCACCTAATTAAAGTCAACCTCCAATAAAATCGCAACATGTGATAGTCAATATCCAATAAAAACGTAATACATGACGATCAAGGTAAGTAATTAACTGTCAACGTCTAATTTCAGGATTAGAAATTAAAATAACGTGATTGCAAAAAATTAGAAAACTAAATTCGTGAATTAAATATAGGGAGACCAAAATTAAATTCTAAGATAAATTTTATCTTATTTTTATACAAATTGAGTCGCAAGGTGAAAGTGTCGTAAAATTATAAATAAATATAGGACAATGTTTTCAAAAGGTAATTTTATTCTAGAATCTAGATGATGACCCCGAAACTACCTAAAACGAAAATAATACATAAGGCTTTAAATCAACACATCACTTTTCTAGTTTTGGCTTAATTAATTTACAATGAATCGTTTACTTTTTACACATTGAGTCCTAGGGTGAAAGTGCGACACAACTTTAATTATGTGTCCGATGTATAATTATGAACTTCAATCTGATTTATACAAGTTGAAATTTAGACGAGGTCACACTGAGAATGGAAATCCAAATTAATGGTGAAAAAAGAAAAACTTTCCTCATTATTTATGGCCATAGATTCAAGTTTTTCAAAAAAAAAAAAAATATATATCGGGTTTGTTAAATATGGGGGAACGTGTCTTGAAATGTTATGAATATTGTATATATAGTATAACTTTGGCAGGCGACCTAAAAGTTTTGACAAATCAATAGGAAAGTTTAGTTATTCTTAACTAACTAGCTTTTAGTCAGAAAATGGGTTTGGTACTTTAACACTCTTAAAGGAGTTATTGTTCAATTTTCTAGTTTTTAGTTCATAATTATTCAGATGGAGATAGAGTTATATTCTATAATTAATAGCTATATTTGAAGCTAAAAGGAAGAGAAACCATGGGAAATAGTGCATGGATTTAATTTGAATATGAAAAATGTTAACGATTCTTTTTTAATACATTTTCAACTATATTTTATATTATACAAATTTTATTTATTAAATATGAATTTATTTAATGATATTTACGTAAAATTAATCTAATAATAAATATTGTATTGAAAACAATTCAACTAAGAATATGATGTTAGTATTAATACTTCCTTCATTCCAAAATTCTTAAAGTTTTAGACTTTTTTTTTCTTTATTTCAAAATTATTGTTATTTTTAGAAATGTAAGGTCCAACCCACCCTTTTCAATCATATATTCATTTAATAATTATAAAGACAATAATTTAAAATTATTTTAATTCGTTAGATGAATTTAAAATAATTAAATAAAGATGATTTTAGGATAAGTATTTTCTTCTTATAAGACAGTTATAATGGTCCGGACGAAATATTAATTATTTTAATCAATATAGTAATTATTATATTTATTCTTTAAGATATACTTTCTTACTTAAAAAAAAAATTCAAATTCCAATACTAATTGCCATTGGTAGTGCAATTGTTCCAAGTTATTGGTGGCTGAGTGGTGACTTGGCTAATTTCATCCACAAATCAAGCCTCTCAAAACTTGCTTCAATTTTGCCATTATGGTAGCTGCAATCCCACCAATCTGCTTCCACCATCATCATATCCTGGTCACCATGTTAATACAGCACTGACCAAAATATTATTAATGGGTATGACTGTTAACTGTGGATTGATTTATATATGGGCCACACGCAAGACACGTGTAGATTGACTTAGGGGATTTAACCTTAATGTTTAATTAAATTTCTAGTTGGGTTCTCACAAGAGATGTGTTCGAAATCAGACCCTAACTAGCTAGAAAATAATTGTTGGTAATGAGTTGCTTACCTCGATTTGCTTTTGTCGTCTACTTATTGGGCATTTAGTTTTGCGTTGTGTTGTATCTTATGCGTGTCGAAGTATAAGCTACTACAATTTATACTTATATTAAAGAGAAAAGTACTAGTATTTAATAGAATTTTACCATCTTGCTAAGGAAAAAGGTTATCATCCTATTATTGTTGCTCAAGTTCAGTGCTACAACATGTCCACAAAGAAGTAAATCAAGTTGCTGATATCTAAATTCAGCTTGTTTCTTTTGATGTCATATCGTTTTGTTTTGTTTTGTTTTATTTTACCCTTGATTTTGTTTTTAATGCTTTATCAGCAAATTGTTCCGATGTTTCTTTTCCCTCGTAGATTTTAGTTAAAAACAAAAAACAAGCTATAATTTATAGCTTCCATGTTATTTCTGAGTTTACTGTTATTTTATCCTTATATATGTTCAAACACACATTTTTATCCAAGTGCGATTTAATTGTTGAAGGAAGGTTGCAGCAGAAGCTATGATTTGTTAATTATGCTTTATGTAATAAGGTTGATTGAATGTCGGATGAAGTGTTTCAATCATTTTATGAGAGAAGCTAACCAGATTTTGATTCTTTTGCTAATTGGGGTATGCATATGTATGCAGGGTTCCATGGTTTTTATAGTCCTCCAGTGTGAATCCAGATCCCTATGTTAAAAGATGTTTCTGTCGTTTCTTTCTTTTGTGAATTTTAGTTTGGACTTTTAGCCCCTTGCATTAAAATAAAAAACAAATTAAAATTTTCTAAATGTTAAAAAAAATGGTCAATTTTTTTTTGAGTAAATTGTTTTTCACTCCCATTTAGAAAATTATAAATCCGTGTCATAGTTGCATCAAAGTTAAATGTTAGCCTTCTGATGCTTCATGGATATATATATATTTTTTTCATTTTAATTTGAGCAGTTTCTCATTTTGAAAGCCATACATTACTCTGCCATTAATTAGATTATCAGTTCATCATATATTTCTGTAAAAATTATTTATTTTGCACATCATATCTAAAATTATATATATATATATATATATATATATATATATATATTAAAGGGAATTTTCACTCCTTAGGTATGGGATGCCTCCCCACAAATATTTTATTATGAATTCAAACCTTTAAATACTAAAGTCCTTCAACCGTTGAAACAGTTTGAACTTAACTAGTAGGTTGACATACTCTTTATAAACTATAAATAGCTTTAAAACGTTAAGCATTGACTAAGGTATTATTGAATTATACCAACATAAAATTGTTTCACAGAGTCATTAAATATCTGTATTTATAAATAAAGCAGCAGAGTTCTAATGAATTTGAAATTTTGATGATATACAAAATATGACAACTTTTGGTGTATTTTATCTCTAATATAATTGATGTGCCATCATTTTCTTTTATTTTCTAAATCTTTTTTACACCATTTTAATTACTGATTGGTCTTAATTGTCAATTAATTAGGCCATTTTATTATTTGGACTCATTTAGTTAATTTGATGTTTTTAATCTAATTTCAGGAATTAATGAAACATTGGACTTAATCCGGATTTTTATTGTGGACTTGAAGAGGGCAAATAAAGCCGCGCTTATCTTAGTTAATTTCTAATTAGGAAATTTCACAATTTTATTTTATGTGGTTCAGTGTTTATTTCGTTTTGGACCATAGTATTGTAATAGGGCCCAGTGACTTTGAGTAACTCTTTTTAAATAGCAGTCTTGGGATTCGTGCAAGGCTATTCTGTTATGTTATTCATTATTCAGAGCTTTGTTTAGGTTTTTACATTTTTTTGCTTGAATGCTACTGTTTCGTTCTTAATTGCAATTTTCCATTTTCTGCTTCTAATAACAATTTCGTTCTTGTTTCTTCTTATACTTTCATTTACGTTTCTGCTTCATTTATGTTTATGCTTCATTTACTTTTATGTTTTTAGTTTCATTTGCGTTTTTTGTTTGAATCTATGGAAGACTAGATTTTCTGGTGTTGTTTCCTTTTGAGGACGAAGCCCAACTCTCTTTGAGGTTTCGTTTATAATGTGGCTTCCTGGCAGTTTCCCCTTCACCAGTTAACCCAAATTCGTGAACATTAATCAGTGCACGCTTCGTGTTCGATTAATTGCCTCTGAGCCTAACTTGCGTTCATGCTTAATGAACGAAGGACTAACTGGTGTATGTGTTGCCTAATCACGTATTGACAACCCTAAGTTGATTTTCGCTTAGTAAATTGAAATAGAGTTGGATTAAGTGGTTAACTGTTAGGGACGAATTCTCCATAACCCAAGATAAGAGAATGGCTTCTGAATCAGAGGAAACAACCCATTTTTAATATTAGTAGTTTCATATTTCAGTTTACTTGTTCTGTCCTTTAAATCACAAAACAAACAACCCCCCCAATCGTTACTGTTACTGCAAGTGTATTATGAACAATTGGTTTATCATTGCTCGTTGGGAAACGACCTAAGATCACTTCTAGTTACTGTATTTTCATGTTTATTTGATTCGGGTACGGCCTCGATCAATAACTTCATCAAAAACATCCATAATCCCTTTAGCCAAGCAGAATTATTATTGAATGCTAAGTGCATGTGGTGGAATTTCTTGATTAGGCAACTGGCTCATGACGATTCCCGTTTAAGCATCTAAATCTAGCCCAATTAGGCAACAAAAATTGCTTTTTGATATGAGTCTATATGTCATCGATGATGAATTTTTTTGTCTACAATGATAACAACAAATATCATAAGATTCAGGTATGAGATATCGCATAGTGACAGAATCAAACAAAAGGAAGCTGATTTTACGAATCACAATTTTGCCAAACACGAGGAACATCATTAAAACCAAATTTTGCACAATGATCATTTAAAGGGCATTGGATTATGGGGCCATCCGACAGATACAACATTGGTGACTAGTGGAAAGTTTGTCTGAATCTTTCTTCTATTATGCCCTGCAATTTGGGTTTTATGGGCCCCCAATAAAACAATTCTTGGTTAATTAAGGCCTAACTTGTATGAATTGAATTACCTCACATGTATCCCCTCTTCTTTTTTTCTTTTTTTATCTTTTCTATTTTTTTACGGTATTTGAATATCATTAAACATCTAACTAGTTTAGATGGAGTTAAATATGATCATTATAATATTCAGAAAAAAATATCATTATAAATAATTAAACTTTTTTTGTAAGTTTTTAATTCAATTACATTTTCATATATTCCAATTTGAAACTTCTAACAAAACTAGAACAGTCCTGATTTACAAATTCGTTTGTTATCTTTATCCTCTAATAAGACTATAAATTACACAAAGATACTCTTGTATACTTTGAGCATGTTTGAGTTCGAGTTCAACCTGCGGTGCCACAAGTTCCAAGACTAATCCAATGAATGAACGCAGAAGATATACTTCCAATCCGTTCGCAAACACAGTGTTGAGCTTGCCAGCAGTTGCTCAAACATACACTTAATTGTATTTGCAAGATCAAATATATTTTTAATGTATATGTTTTTCAAAGTTCAACATGTCCAAAGAAATAAAAAACTCTTCAAAGCTGGTATAGAGTACCTTTTAGCAAAATCTTTACAACCACATCAATTGTAGGATGCCATTAGGGAAACATTGCTTCACTCAATCCATGATATTTTCTTTCTTGAAACAATTGCTTCGGAAAGCGTGATTATCCTGTTTGGAGATATGAGAAATTCAAGACAAATAGGTCATCAGTAGTTGAGGTTTGCTTCCAGTTATGGTTTACAACACAAAAGGGAAGGTGGTCAAACCAGTAAAATTAACAACTGTGCATATGGGGTGCCACATTATTGGTTCAGTAAATTTTTTATGCAATTGTTGAAATTTTTATAATTACACTTATGATGCCATAATCAATCCCAAGTTCGGATAGAGGAAAAGAGTTGTATTAGACTCTTCATAGTCAATGTAAAATTCATCAATACAACACATGGATCACTAAGTTGTATATAATGGAATCTCATGATAAAAGAGATGTCTCAAACTTTAGTCTTTAATTTAATCTATGGTATTAAAACATTTCCAAACGTAATTTTGACTCAACATCAAGATTTTTTAAATGTTTACTATTGTGATTGTGATCACATGATCACATTTGTCTATAATATTAGAAAACATAATGAAATTGCTATTACAATTTAAAATCCTTGATGGAGTTAAATGGTTTGATTTCTCAAGTGATTCGTGTAGTCGACATCCCCTAATGAAATTCTTGTTGTTGGAATTTTTAAGGTTTTGAACCTCTTTTAAGTCTAACCACAACATATGAACCCTGTGCTAGTCAATGTAATGTTCCGTCCAAAAGGGGATACCAGTGAAAAAGAGATAGAAAAGAGATAAAAAAAAAAAAAAAAGCCAAACTTAACAGGGCACATGCTGATCACTATGGTCCAGTATCAACAACCAAATATTCTGGTTCCTCTTCCACATGACACAGGCAATGTTTTTCTGATATTGTAGAAGAAGAAGGGGTTTTATAAGTTGCAGCAAAACTTCCTCCATTAGAGACAATCAGACAAGTACAGCAGTTCCAAGACCCCACGACACCTTCCCACCCTCTTCGTTAAGAGGAACACTTCCAACATGTCCAATTCACATCCCCATTCTTCTTTCTTCTACTATTTTTATTCTTTACACCAGACAAGATCTTGCAAAACTTATATTCCATCTGTTTCACATCATTTCCAATCCCAAATTCATTGTTCACTACCACACCATATGCATTATTTTATTTCGTGGCCTTCATTACACGTTCTTATAAAAGGGCATAATCTTTTTAATTCACCCTTACCCTTTGTCCAAAAAACATTATAATATTCAATAACTCTTTTTTTTTTTTTTAAATTCAGTTAATTAAACATAATCCATAAGTTGTTGTCAACTCTTAACAATATCTTCTATTTTTTGCCTCATCATAATAGTATGCTCCATTAACATTAACAAACAAACAAAATAAATTAGCAATGCAACAAAAACCGTTACACGCAACGGGTAATTGCAATTCGAACCCCGAAGGAGAGAAACAATAATAATAATAATAATAATAATAAATATTCTTAAGAGCAAAAAGAGAAATGCTGCGGTAGATGACATAACAGAGAGTCAATCGGTGCTGGTCATTTTAAGCCGTCTGATCGGAGAAGCAAGCACGCTGGGTGAAGAGGTAGGAGAAGATGACGGTGATGGTGAAGAAACGGAGGGTGATGATGAAAGTGTAGAAGTGGACGGTGGAGATGTTGACACGTCAGATGTGTCTTGCTCTTCCAGCTTCCTTTTGTTGTTGTTTATCTCCACACCACCACCACCACCACCATCACCACCTTTGCAGCCACCGTTAACATAACCATCACTTCTTCTGTCAACCTTAATAACCTCTTTTGGTGTCAAGTAACCCTTTAACCGTTTTACATCAGATAATTTCACTGGCTTCACTATGAAATCCTCTGCACCTTCCTCCAAACATCTACACGTTTTCAAAATTTCCAAAATTGTTTCAATTTTCTAAATATAGACATAGTTGTCACAAATTTTAATATATGCTCAATAACTTAGTCTTACAAAATAAAAATGTAGCCATGTAGTAACAAAAATACATTAATACCTGTCTATGCGCGGCAAAATGTTTTCGGAAGACATGATCACTACTGGAATTTCTCTGAACATGGTCGATTCCTGCATCAAATTAAGTGTTTACTTAACATTACATAAATAACGCGATAAAATGAAGATTTTGTTTATGATTCGAATATTTAAATTAACCTTGATTTTCTTGAGCAACTCGTAACCGGTCATTTCGGGCATGCAGTAGTCTGTGATAATTAGATCCACCTTCAAATCCGGCTATAGAAGTAGGAAAAAAAAAACACAAAGCAGAAAAATAAGCTATGGAAAATAAAATTTCATGAAAATATAATGAAATGAAAATTCTTGTGATACATACGACAAAACCATCAGATTCAGAGGTCCTTCTCTGCTCATCCAGCCCCAGAAATTGCAGTGCTCTGATTCCACTATCCACAGCCGTAACTGCAATTTTCCCATCCAGACAAACAAAACAAAAAATCCTTAACCAAGCAAATCCCAAACACTTATAAAAGAGTAACAAATGAAAAACCAACTTAGTGTATTTTGTTTTGTTAAAGCACACTTACCTTTACAAGCTGAGATTTTGAGCAAGCGCTCAATGACCTTTCGATCAACGAGGCTGTCGTCGACGGCCAAGACATGAACCTCGTGGGAATCCTCCGGCGAGACATGGTTGAACGAAACGACACCGTCCGTGTCCATCGAGAAAAGGGCAGAGGGAAAATGAAAGCTAAAGAGAAAGAAAGAAAGAGGAGAAGAAAAGAGGATTCCTTAACGTGGGTGGGCAAATCTTAAATACGGTGTGATATATAAATGTTGTTGTTAATGTAGTAATGTGACATGCAATTGTTATATGTTATGTTGATGATGTTGTAGTTGTCGTTGTTGTTCTATACCCATCTGTCATTGCTCTTTTTAAATTTTTTTCCTTTTTCTTAATTTCTTAATAGTAATAATAATAATAATAAAGTTTCTTTTAATAAAATAAGATTTCGTTGTTTTGAATGTAAAAAATTCTTCCATTTAACAAAAAAAATTATATATAATTATTATTTTTATAAAATTTTCTTAATTTAATAAAAATCATATATTATAAATAAAATTAAATTTTGACTCAACTGAGTTTGTGAGTGTATTCACTTAAAGAAAGAAAGAAAAAAAAGTCTAAAACTCAAATCTTTTTATTTATGTGTTTTTGGAAGATGGCGCTGAGATTCTGAAATCCACTTTGGTGTGTGATCTCAAACACATTTTTTTATTTTTCTGATCCCCTACACTATGCTACTCTAATAAGGCATTAATACACGCCCACGATATTTCGCGAGATTTTGGTCAATCTTCGGAGTTTGCGAACGACGTCGCAGTGATTGGTGGGGGAATGGGCAGGGTTGACCGGAGTCAATGCTGAACCAAACCGCGCCGTCAAATTTCGGAACCGGTGACACAAAGTCACAAAGAACAAAAACCGCTTTCACGACGTCGTTTTTCACCGTTCCTTGTTTGGTAATTCGTGAAAAAAGAGAACTTTGTAATTAATGCCACCAAGAATTTCTGATTTTGTGTGTGTATCTTTCTTCTTTTTGAGGGGATGTAATAAATAAATTAGAGAGTATTTATGGGGGTAGAGTATCTATGCTAATCTTGATGGGAGTGATCTCATACACGTGCTGCTTCGTGTGGGTTTTTTTTTTTTTTTTTGATTTTTTTGTCCATGTGAATGTGCCTTTTGTGGTAAAAGGTTGCTGTTTACAATGTAGTAGAAGATATGCTGATGTTGGAGATTTCACCATTAAGGAAGTGAAATTTCGTTCTGATTTGAATTGATTTTTGTTGCTACTCTTTGAAGTTTAATTTTAAGCTTGTGTTTATTGAGGTAGTACTAATAATTTAAAGCATTTTTCTTTATGGAGAATAATTGATGAAGATTGGTCAAAGACTGGAAACAATGCCAGCTCAAAATCAAAATGATCAGATATATTTTATGCTTGCTAATAATTCATTTTATTTGATTAATATTGTAGCTTGAGTATCTCTAATTCATAATCATAACATGGAAAGATCAGCGACTTGTACGGTCGAAGGACATGGAATGATATTAATTTTCAAAAAGTCGAGAAAATACCAAAGTTTAAGATAACGAAAATTCCAACTTTTATAAATTAATTTAAATAATGCCAACTTGCATATGAATATCAATATAGAACCATGGAAATCAATTCGGCTTCAGGTTTACGCTTAACCAAGTAATTAATGATCTTTTCTCATCAAAGAAAGGTTATCAATATAATATACTACTAGTACTATTAAACACATTTCTAATTATTATTGATTAACATTTACTGAAAATTGAATTTTTAAGTCGTAATTTTTATTTTATAAATTAGTGTAATAATTTTTTCCTTCATGAATATTAAGTTTATAATTTTTTTATTTTTTAATGTTTTTGTATTCTTTTTTTTCTAATTTTATAAAAATAATTTTATTTTAGGCTAGAAACTTATTTCATTTCATTCAAAATAATGAGAGGAATAAATGTTGGAACAAGTTAAAAAGCGTGATGAATAACATAAGATCTTGACGGTCTAGGTAAACTATGAGCGTCATAATTCACTTATGAAACTAACCAAATTATTTTTAGTGTGTTGGAGGTAATCTGTACATTTTGCGATGATGCATTGATGCTGTCAAACTCAATGTGGTGGAGAAAATAGTTGTTGATGGATGTTAGTTGATATTATATGAATATTGACAAAATCATATATAAATAATTATGAATATTATTATTATTCAAATAATCCTATATTTAAATATATTATATAATTTAAATTTATATAAATGTGTATCTTAATTTATACTTCTAGTTTTCTTATATCATCCTTTCAAAAAAAAAACTTTCTTATATCATTTATCATTTATATGTCCAATCCTTTATATCATTCTAATTTAATGATGCTAATAGTAAATACATTATGCAATTATTCTATTTTATTTAAAAATATGCTTTATCATAGATGAAAGAAGTGATTAGTATTATTTTAAAAAAATATTTGTAGATATTTGAACTTATACGATTCAATATAAAAAATATTGATCTTATCTTATGTTGATTAATAATGATTGATAGATTTCTAAAAAAATATTAATAAAAAATTATCTATATAAGAACAAGATTTTATATTATATGGACTATGCCAATCAAAAATAGGTACGAGGAGATTTATAACAATCTCATTACTTTGAATGATCAATTAAATTAGACCCTCTCATATTTGGACTGGATTATGCCAACGAGCAACAACTTAGATATTCTACTTTCTTTCATATAAAAAAGGTTGAAATCATTTTATTAACAAATATCATAACTTAACATATTGAAAATTTCATAGATTTTTTTATTCCATTGTTATCATGTGTATTAATTAATTAATTTTAATAATATATTTGAATTAAAAATTGAAAAATGCTAATAAACTAACATATGTACTTAGATTAATAAAAGCAATTCATGTTATGTTTTTATTTTATTTTCAAATACCAATCAAAATAATTATACAACAAAAAAAATGATATCACGCATATTATATAAAAAAATACTATCACACAAAAAATCAAAATAATTGTACAAAAATTTAATAAAATTAATTGCATGAAAAATAAATTATATATTAATGATAATTACTAAAATAAATAATAATCAAATTATTCTAAATTTTATTGCACTTAAATCAATCAATGTATTTACTACATCTCCAAAATTATTTCTAATTAAATTAATGTATTTATTAGCTTTTTGAATGAGCCATGATTAAATATGCTAATATTTAGAATAAATTTTAGTGATCATTCATGAATATTTTAAACATTAAAGAGTGTTAGGATAACATATAAGAGAGTGTAATGTAATATTTTTCAACATAAAGAGGATTAGTGTAGGAATAAAAAAACAGTAGTGTCATATATAATTTTTAAAAAAACTAATGAAATTTGCTCTTATATTTATAAAGCTGTTAGAGAGGAAAAAAAATTGTAAACAAAAGTCTTGCCTAAAGTTTGAGCAATCTTGATTTTTTCTCTCACAATTATTGAAAAATGAAAAATATGCAAGAGGATTAGTATGTTAGTTATTTGAATTCTTCAAAACAAAGAGTTCATTCATTACCTTATATATATTGGTTGGGGTTTTTTTTTTAGGTCAGGAACAATTTGTGGCACAAAGGATTAAAAGAGAGGATGAGATTTATTTTTGAAGTTGCATAATTTGAATGATCCGGAATTACTTTTAGTTGATGTTTTACTCAATTATAAAAATTAATAATACAACAATATTTTGTATTATCAATTTTTTTAATTGAATGAAACACTAACTAAAAATAACTGAGGATTATTCAAATTATACAACTGCAATGATAAACCTTCTTGCAATCTTTTTGTGTTACAAATTGATTTTGGTCATTATCGAGAGAACAATATATTCTTTTATGAGTTGTGGCTTAATTTTTTTCAGCAAGCTCAATTCATAATAATTTTCGGCATCATTAATTACATGCATTACAATATGGAATACCCAAAAAACATAGATATTATAAGTATTATTCTGTGACATAAAAAGAAAAAAAAATATGGTGTTGATTAGGTGTTTAAAAAATATGTGTATGTGTACTGTTCCTTTTCCAATATACTAGTATACGTTTTTGTATGCCATACTTCTTAGAGTAATTGTGAAAATACCCATAATATATAAGCAGTATATTATAATATAATCAAGTATCTTTGTAGAGACAATTAAAACACTGAAAGAAAAAGAAAATGAAAAAGGCAATGTAGCCAAAGAAAAATTGTAAGAAATGGAATGGCCCTAAAAGTGTGTTTGAATGGGAAAATTTAAAATTCTGATAAATTTTAAATTTTAAGAATTTCAAATACTTCAATTGAAATTCTTTCATTTTCAAAATTTTGTGTTTGGATAAAAAAATTAAAATTATGAGGATGAAAAAAAGAGAATATATAATTAGTGTGCTAGTTATACATGTTCCTGTTCACACCTAATCGATATTTTAGGAGCTCAGACGGTGTTTCCTGGAAAAGACGTTAAGAAAATAATTTCAATTTCTCACCTTTTAAAAAAAAAATTGAAATTTCATATTTTTAATGGTTTAAAATTCTATTTTAAAAGTCTAAAATTTTAAATTCTTCATATAAAGTATCCAGACAATGAATTATAAATTACAGAAATTCAAATTTTCTAATAAATTACTTTCTTTAATTAAAATTTTCTATCCAAATACACTCTAAAAAAATTTGGAATTAAAAAGAGTAAAGAAAGAAAATTGAATTATAAAGTTTGAAATTGGAATGGTGATGAAATTTTTGGCAAATGATAGTAATTGAAAGTAGCCTTGAGATTGAGGCAGTGACAGATAGATCAAATCAATGAGCTGGTAGGATCAGGATGTGCATATAGTAGTAGTATTTTTTTCCTGGAGTTGTGTTTCCCCATATTGATTTTATTCATAAATTAATATCTCGTAGTCAGATCAGTAGCACTGTTGATTTTGCAAATAGGACATTTCAATTTTCAACCTTGAGGCGTAGAGGAAGAGAATGTTTCACTGTTACTGTGCTTTCATTCATCAGGTGTCCCTATTGTCACATTGTCTAGTCAATAATAAGCTGCACTGTAACTTTTTCTTTTATTCACCAATTCCTTTATTAACCTGTTACCAACTCCTTGTTTGTTTGGTGGGTGAAAATTTATGAGAAGTAGGGTGATAAAAATATAAAAATAATTTAGTATATTTGGAGCAGTAGTATAAACAATTTGAAAATGGTGAAACTTACATTATTGTTTCTTTTTCAAAATTCTGTAATTGATGTCAATATTTCATGGGTGAATGGGACGACCTAATAGATTTTTAGGCTTAAAATAAACTTACAGTAAAATAAAATAATCAATTATTTAATCATTTATCTTATTTATAGTTTAGATTTTTATTTTTAAAAAAAATTAATTTGATTCTGTATTTTATTTTTTGGTTTATTTTAATTCTTTATATTTTTTTAAAAAATTATTTAGTCTTTTTTATAACTTTTATTTTATTTATTTTTTGATTTAATTTAATTTATTTTTTTAATTTGATCCTTCAGTTTATTCAATTTAAAAAATATTTTTTAATTCAATTTTCTCTCCTTTTTCTCCATTTCTTTAACAGAAAATTTTTATTTTTATATAATTAATGACGTCAATCTTAAATGGATCAAAAGATTAAACTCAACAAAAAAAATAAGTGATTAAAATAAATTTTTTAAAATATAAAGAACTAAATTAAATAAAAAATAAGATAAATGATTAAATTAAATTTTTTAATAGATAAAAAATTAAACTGAAGTAAGAAATAAGATAAAAAAAACTAAATAAATCATTTAAAAAAAAAGGCTTAAAACAAACTTCGTGAGAGAATAACAAAAAATATTAGTAGCCATAAAAATAAAAGTAGTTTTTTTTTTATCTAATAGACTTCAAATCTCATTCACCAAATTAAAGATAAAAAAATACATTAATTATCACCGTACTATTTTAGCTAATAATAGGAAATTATATACATGCTAATACTATTTTTTTAAGGTTTAAAGTCGTGAGGCTATCTTATTTAACAATTGAAGTCTAGTAGGAATCAAGATGGAAACCAAATCACCGATTTTTCTAATAAACTAGCACCGACTAAAATCATGGCATGAGTTAGTTTACGTACCATTTTCTAGTATGTGGTAGCATTTTCTTTTCTTTTTTTTCAAAAAAAAGTATTATCAAAAAGATCAAAATAGATTTTGAAAGAGATACAAAGTTGAAGAAATCGGCCAAATTCTGAACTATTGGTGACTCCAAATCTACAATGAAATCATGCCCTATAGGTTCTTCAAACTTAGCAATCTCAATTGCCATCTAACTTTACACCTTTTTTTCTTCTTGGAGAGATACACCGAAATTATTATTTAGATACCAGCTTAATTAATGCAATGGACCAAGATCATCTCTCTCTCTCTCCTATTGCTATGGTAGACATTAGAAATAAATAGTACAAATTAGAGCAAGCCTAACCGTGTTTTCATGGTACCCACCAAATCCTAGCTACTTGATTTAACCTTTCCAAAGAAGATTTATACACATAGGCCAAAAGAAGTAACATTGATGCATAGTGATAAAAATTTAATTTAAACTTAGGTCCACTTTCTTATTGGTCAAATACAAACAGAATCTAACACCCCCCAATAAATAAATAAATAAAATAAATTATGGCCCCCTCTTTTTGTAATTTTATTTCCACCCATTCTTCCATAGTTGTGGCCCAGTGAATACAACACACCGCACAGTTGAATAGGTCAAGCTTATCTGCTTTTGTCCCTTGGGAACTTAATTTTGTGAGAGGGGTTTGTAGCTGAATGCTGAGGATGGGGTTATTTGGCTAATAGGTATCAATATCATAGGCTCATTTTGCATATTACTATATTATAATATATTCATTCACTACATGGAATGCATATTATGCCCGACCAACTGAACAAACTGTTTGGATTAGATCCAATCAATATAATTCGAGGTTCAAATATTCAATAGAATCAAGGACTCTTTATATAATAACAAACAAATAGCAGCTACCTTTTGTAAAGGGTTTAAAGGGGAGGGAGAAAAAGAACCCACCGAATAGTTGGTATTTTTATTTGATCGCATAAGATTTGGCATCTCTTTTTCTCAATATTGAGTGTGATTTTGGGGTATCTTTTTTTATTTGCTTGTACCATGGCAATATCATAGGAACTTTGGATCTCACTTTACAAAACAGGTAATCAAAGCACAAAGCATTTTTTTTTTCTTGGAACGTCAAGCAGAATAAGATATCAAAGAAGGAAAGTTGGTAGCATCCTTCATCTTTTCAAACATTAAAGAGATATGCGACGCTGAAGGTGGAATTCAAGGATATGCTATAATATTATAGCTAGGAATACCAATGTTTACTAGGTTTATATGAATATTAATGGGTCGCCCTAATGACCCTTAGCTTAGAAATGGAATGGTTAAAGTGTTGTGTATAATAAAGTTATGATATGATGGTCAAGAACTTGTTAAAAGTTAAAATAAAGCAGAAATATTATATATATATATATATATATACGTAAAATCTTTTTTCTATTAAGAAAAAGAGTTGAACCCTTTTTCAGTTTTGGTTAAGAGAAACTTTAAAAGAATGCTTGATTCATTTTAAAATTTATATTTAGTCTTAGAAATTAAGGTTAGAAATAGAGAGAACATGAAAAAGAAGTTAGAAAAGGAGAGGAATAAAATTATTCAATAAATTCTATATATCCATATTTTTAAGAATGAAATGCATATGAAAAATAATACTTCTCTTTTTTTTATACTTCTTTTAAAATACTTTTTGTTGATTAACGAGAGAAATAAAAAAATACAAACGAAAAAATATAAAATGAAAAAATCCAATAAAAAATGAAAGAAATATAAAGAATAGACATATTCATACTATTTTTAATCTTCTAAACTTAAAAGATCATAAAAGTAAATTTTATCTCTCATATTCATACGATAGCAAGACTTGCTTCTTTATATGATGACAAATGTTGGATAAGGATTTGCCATATCAAGCACTACCCACTCTCAACCATGATGTTATAATGATATGACATTACATATTAAATAATTAATTTAATTTCAAATATTAATATGGTAGAATATGATTTGGTACATAATTTTATTTTTTAAATACGTGACAATGAGTTAAATTCTTGACTTATGTACACGAAAAAAACATCTATTAAAAGATGTTTATCCCTTAAATGCATTTTTAGTACATTGGGGGATTAATTTTTAATTTTTAATTTAGAGATATTTTAGTTAAAAAAATTAATTTAAAGTACCATAACTAGCTAGTTTCATTTAAAATTAACAAATTAAAGAAAACTAATCCATTCAATCAAAATCTCCAAACAATTTTTTTAAAGCTAAACTAATCACTGGTCAAGATATTAATTTGCCGTTTGCTACAATATGACTAAAGGATGAAACTGTTGTTGTTGGAATGATAAATTTTTACACAAACATACAACAAAAAAACTAATATATACGCAAACATACATATCATCTATTTTGTTTTCACAACCGTACACTTTTACTAAGTTGAGAATTGGGGTTCTCCCAACCCAATCCGAATTTTCAATGTGCTTTTATTTTTGAAAAAAATATTTTTTAAAAGATAATAAAATAATATAAATAAAAGAAATTAATTTAAAATAATAAAATTAAAGAATATAAGTAAGGACAAATTAATTCTAAGAGTAGCATTTATTATATGTTCAAGTGCCTTAAGTTTATAATTTATTTAATAAAATTAGAAAATATAAGTAAGGATAAATTATTTCTAAGTAGTATTCATTTCAAGTGTCTTAAATTTGTAATTTATTTATCTATATGATAATTAAAAAATTATATCATAATTTAATATGATTATTTTCATGTCAAGGAATCCAATAAAACAAAAATTGAACCTTAAAAAAATTCACAACATCATTATAATAATAGTAGTAGGAAAACAAAAAAAAATGATTTTAACCACTTAAATAAAAGTTAAATTGCCTAAATTTTAAAAGTTATTTAAGTGTGATTGTGATAATAACAAAATTATATGATATCTTAAACAAATATAAATATTAATTTATATTAAATTATAATTTTTTTATATTTTACGTTTTAATAAAAATCTTTAAAAATGACATAAAAGAAAAAACATTTTTTATTATTATGTGCAAATACACATATTAAAATACTACTTATAATTAATTTGTCCTTATTTATATTCTCTAATTTTATTATTTTGAATTAATTTCCTTTATTTATATTATTTTATTATCTTTTAAAAAATATTTTTTTAAAAAAAAAACACTATTTAGAATTTGGGTTTGGGGACACAAATTCTCAATTTGGTTTTGCAAAACTTTTAAAAAAACCATACTGTAAATTTAGATCTCTTCAATCCAAACTTTCATTGTGAACAGTAACAGTGCATGTTTGTATAAATAACACGGGCATATATGTATCTTTGTGTATATATTAATCTTTTTTTGTATGTTTGGGTAAAAATTTCGTTGCAGTGATGCTTCTTCCTAATTTTTCATTTTGTGGAGCTTTTAACAGCTAATATCTAAATATTATTGATGTTGTCAACTATAATCTTTAAACTGATGAAAAAATTATTTTGAATCAATTTAAAATATAAAAGACTACAATAATTTTTTAAAGATAAAAAGATCAAGTTAAATAAAAAAGATAAAAAAACTAAAATAGTTATTTAGCCTTTTTCTTCTGCTACATTTCGTGTGTTGGGATTCTGGGAAGTCAAATATGATATTGTAGTAGTTAGAAGAAAAAAATAAACAAAAAAGATAAAATATAAAGGAAATTTAGTCAAATTTTGAGGGACTTTTGATATCTAGATAAGTTTATCACTTTTGAGAGGTAACATGATATTATGCAATTTATTTTGATTAACTTAATATTTTGTTAAAGAAAAATATCATTAATTAGTTAATTAACAAATATATATTAGTTAACAGTTAAATTACAATTCAAAAATAAAAAAATACAATTTAAAGAACGAAATATTTTTTAAAAATGTTAATATATTCTAATAATATATTAACAACTATTTGTTTTCATGTTATTTGATATTTTAAATTCAAGTTTAGTCTTTTAAAAAATAAATGGTCCGAAGAATGAAAAAGTGATTTCGATAACATTAAAAGAGCAAGAGTAGTGTATTTCAAAATTAGAGAAACAAAAAACAAAGACAAATTTTTTTAGTGAAACTAAAATAGAATATCAAATATTTTAGAAGACTAAAAACATATTCTACTCAATATAAAAAAATAAATTGAAAAGTATTTAAGATTGTAAAAATATATAATTAATTCTCATAAAAATAAACTCGATTAATTTGAAAAAAGTAATTTAAAAATTAACACACAAAATAATGATAAATAATTTAAATTTTCTTTAAAAAGATAAAACGTTATGTTTTACTGATGAAACAACTTAAACGTTACAATAGAAGGTACCTCATTATTAAAATAAAAATGATATATGAATAAAAAATAAAAAGTCAATTTCATTATAAGTTTTGCTATACATGAAAATTGCTTGTTTTTATTTATTTATAAAAGGCAAAATCGATTAAATTATTAATTTTGGATTGATTATGATACCTAAAAATGGCTAGCATGCGTGTGTGTGTGTGTGTTTTTTTTAAATTTTTTTTTTAAAAAATTGTGCATAGAAAGAATGAAATTGAATGGGCCGTGGTGGGCCGTGCAGCACATAATAGCGTGTGGTGGTCGGAGAGAAGAACGGGATGGAGTGCGCGGCGAAGGGGAGCGGAGGAAGGTGCGGCGGCAGCGGCAGCGGCGGTGCCACAAGACTCTGCGCTCGCTGCGAAGCCGTTGCATATTGCTCTCTCTCTCACCAGGTTTTGCATCAACTACTTTTGCTTATGCACGGTATTAGATTTCAATTTGCGTTACATAGCTTCATTGCTTCGCGTTTCGTCCCTTAGATTGCACACTGGAGTCGTCACAAACACGAGTGCGATAGGTTGCAACAGCAATTGAAGAGTGTCGAAGTCCTCAATAATTTTCCCTTCACTTTCTCTCGCGAATCCACGTTTCAGGTGATCACTGTTCTTCTTCCTTCTTACTACTAAATAGAAATTTATTTTAATTTTTTATGTTTTAATCCATGCTCGTGTAATTTTGACAGGTTTGTGTGAAGCAGGAAACTAGGTGTTCATTTTTTAGCAAGAGAGGCCTTCATCAAGTGGGAATGTGGATGCATGAATGCCATTGTGGAGCATCATCTACTTCATTTGATTGTTTAGGGTTTCTTCTTGTTTCCTTATTATTCTGAAATTTCTGTTAATTAATTTTCTATTCATATCAGTGATGAGTTCTTTTTGAATAATTCAGTGATTAAGCCATATATAATAGATCTAATGATTATTGTGCAGTTACAACCTTTTCAGTTAGTTTATTAGTTTAGAGCAAACTTCAAGTTTAAAATTTATTTTTTGCAGGTTAAACAATGGTTGGGATCTCCCAAGTAGTTTATGTCCCTGTTGTGGTAACTTTATTTCTCAAGCTTCTTCTTCAACTTCCAATTTCTATTTGTTATTAGTTAGATTTAGAATAAAATGCAACATATAAATGGTCAGAGCCTAGCTCTCCGGTATCAGAGCAGTTGCATTGTTGGAGAGACTACTATAAGTGGAGATGCATCCCGCTAGACTCGCCTGTTGCTTTGCTTCTTCAATGGGTATGGTTGTGTAATTTTTTGTCACAATTAGCTGTGAAATTCTATATTTTTATTCTCATTTCAAGTTTTCAACTGTGTTTACCAACAACAAATTTGTTATCTCATTTTGTTTGGAAGCAACAGTGATGATAACGTGTGCAGTTGGCTCTTTTATTTTGTTTGATGTTAAAATACAAGGAGGGGGTAGGAGCTTATGTTTTTT
Source organism: Glycine max (assembly GCF_000004515.6). Classification (NCBI taxonomy): domain Eukaryota; kingdom Viridiplantae; phylum Streptophyta; class Magnoliopsida; order Fabales; family Fabaceae; genus Glycine; species Glycine max. Next base: position 3,966,083 of record NC_016088.4, on the reverse strand, counting down.
TCCCCTCAGACTTACCAAAATAAAATCTCTGCTTTCACCTGTAAAATCTCCAGGGGAATGGATTTTTTCTTGTTAGTCATTATGATAGAAAAGAAACAGCCACTAAATTTTCTGCCTCTAACACAAATCATAAGCATGGACATGATGTTATAGGTATTTTTATCGTTATTATTTTTTAGTTATATTTTTTTTTAGAATTAAATGATTGCCTCTATTTCAGCCACTTACAATATATCATGCTGCTCGACTTGTTGGAATTACAGCCTTGAATCCTGAAATCAGTGATAAGTTGTACATTCATTACCTTGGTATATCACCTATAAATTTTCTCTAAGCATTCTAATTTCAAATTTGAAGTGTTTTTCGTTAGCTCTCTTTTGTGCTATTTGTTAGGAATGGCTTGAATTGTGTAATTAGTCTCTAAAACTAAAACACTTAAATCATTTCATACATATACATATACAAACGCATCTCAGGTTGAAGGGATATTTATATTCTGTTAAACTTTCAAAAAAGCTAATTGAAGAAAAAGACCCTACTGTGGTGTTTGTTACTTCAAAAGAAGCTACTCAAAGAAAAAGATGCGACAATGGAGTTTGTTGCTCATTTGTAGTTTTTACATTGCTTTATTTTATTTCCAAAAAAAGCAAAAAACGTTGCTTTACTTTAAGAAAATTGCTCAAATTTGAAAAAACTTGGGTTGAATGGGGGCTCTCCCTTTAAAATTGCATTTGCTTTAAGTTGAGATGTTGCACTTTCACTCGATAAATACCCATATGTACATGACTTGTTGAAGTTAGATCATACTTTTTTCACCATAGAGTGTGTATGTGTAGGTAAAAAACTAATATTTTATTGGTGACTTTGGGTTAAATGCCCTCAAATTAGTTGTTACGGATGTTTCCAAGTTTATTTCACATTGCAGCTACATTAGTTCAAAAAACCAAGTGTTGTCTTATGCTATATTTTATTATGATTTATGACCATATTTGCTGCTTCTCCTTCGTTATTAGAAATAATGCATGTATGATTTATAATTCATTAATTCCACTAAAAATGTAAAAGTAGAATTAATGATTCATCAATCAACTAACCTGAAACTTTGGCTTTTATAAGCCTTTTTTCTTTTGTTTTGGTAAAAAAAAAACGAAATGAACTTTTCAAGGTTTCTCTCGGTGTTGTTAAAAGTTTTATGTTTAAACTTCCTCATGCTACTCATGATTAGTTATGAAACTGTCTTTTTCTCATCTTTATCAGTTTTTTACCTTTAACTGATATAAATAAAATGTTTACTTTTGAAAAATACAAATGCTTTGTTAAAAAGGCTTGCACATGTATTTTCTTACTAGATAAAATTGTATGATTACTTGGCATATAACTTTGGCTTAATGAAATTTTATATGGAAGGACCTGAGAAAGAGTTGCTACAACTTGCTGTGTTTGGAGAATTACTGGCACTCTTCCCCGGTGTACGAATTCATATAGAACTTGTTGGACCTGCAATTCCTCCTCAAAGGTCTGATGCATTTTCATATGTCCTTGAATTATCATCCGATACTGGTCACTGTTTGTTCTAATTGCTTGTCCTTCTTGCCTCCCAATAAGCAGGGATGGTGAGATGATTCACATTTCTAAGTATCCTTGTTGCAATGAAGACGAATGTGAATGCAAAATAGGAAGTAAAAATACATTCTTAGAAACACAATCTGGTATCACTTCCACTTTGACATTGCAACTTTGGCAAGGATTCTATCATGATCGATATAGAGATATTGTTAAGGTATTGTGTTACAACATCCGAATGGAATTAACATACATATTCAAATGTTGAGTTCTTGTTCCTAGGATGATGTCGTTTAATGTAATCTTGTTTGATTTAAATTTGTCTGTCTAATCCTCCAAAACCATAATTTACCCTAAATAATTTCCCACTTACAGGATTCCTTTCCTCACCTAATAATTGCTCCAAATGGTGGCATTGCTGCTTATTCCAGTTGGTTACCAAGTATTGTACGTCTCCTACCTTGAGCTTATCCTATATTTAGTTTAGTTTTTTACTGCCTTTAAAAAAACTGAAAACAGTAAGACACTTTGATGGCTTGTTTTCTTCAATTTCTTTGGTTATCAAAATTTCAGGAGTTAATTAAAAAGATTGATGTCCCAGTTGTTTTTACTGATTATTGTGAAGAAGCTTGTCATCTTGCAGCCAATTGCATTAAGACTGTAACTGGAAGTCCTCTTAAATTGCCTGTAAGCTTTATATTCGTTCGTTGCTGTCTTGTGTTGCAAAATAATTCTTTTGAAGTCAGAATAATCATTTAGTCCCCACAGCCATAGGTGATATTCATTTAGGAATCTGTTCCTATATGAAAGAAACCGAAGTTTTGGTCTCTATACGCCCTTATTAGAAGTTTAGAACACATTGGTTTCTATTGTTTACTGTGTTTCTAAAAGTTTTAATTCCTAGACGCCCATGTTAGCGGGGACCAATGTGTACTAAAGGTGTAGAGGGGGATTAAAACTAAAGTTTTTTCCCATATAAGAACTGATTCCTAAATGAGTGTCATTTATAAGGACCAAATGATTATTTTAAACTTTTTTTTTTCATTAACAATCTTTTAATATCCATTGCACTACTATGCAGGTTCAGTTAAATCCTTTCAGACAGCCCATGGCTGTGGAAGACAGCGTGCTGTTGCTTCCCTGCTACTCGAATTGTTATCTTTTTGGGATGTAAAGAGAATACTCATAATATCTTCAGCCACTATATAGTCAGAACAACTAAGCTAATTGTATCAAAAGCAAATGATTGCTTTATCAAATATGAATGAAAGAAATAGTTGGTAAATAACAATAGCAAGCTTTGCAAATATGTTTCCCTGAACCAATACAGACCTGTGTGTTGGGTCATTTGCATCACGTGCTACTGCCGCTTCAATCATTCTAAACATTTCACTCTGCTTAATAATTCTCATTCCTCGGATATGGTAGTTTAATTGATAGTATACTACTTATAGGTTTGTTACAAGGTCTTAGCTAGATGGTAGATTTGATTTGAAGTATCAAAAGATCCTTCTTCTGTTGACCCAACACAAGATTCTCAGTCAAATTTTTTGTGACAGACCTGTTATAACAGGTAAATTAAGGGTATTTAACTTTTGAGAAATGTTACTAATATACTTCTTTAAAATCTTTTAATTTATTTTTATTATTGAATGGAATTTTATGATGACTTGGAAAAGGTATGCAGTGTTCGAAATGAGATTTTTATTTACTTAAAGGCAGTGAATTGTGATGTGTTTATGCAATCCTTCCGGGCTTGTTCATAACTAATTCCAATTGTAGGTCAATATTTTTTTATTTGAGGGGCCAAATAATTTACTTTAATTTTTTATTTAACCCCCTCAAATAAAATACTCAAACTCCAACTATCATTTATTATCGACAAAATATCTTCATTTCAAATTAAAGTTCTTATATTTTTGTTCTTTATTAACATATTGACTTAGTTTTCTCTTTAAATTTGAGTTTTGATTTGTTTTATTAAATTGTAAAAAAAATTACTTTAAATATTTTAAATATATTATCATAGATTCATTAGATATTGATATGTCACGATCAGCTGATATTCATTCGACATGAATTTATAAGAGTAACACAAAAAAATTAACAATTAAAAAATTAATACTTTTTATTCACATGTTACATTTTAATTTTAATAAAAAAGAGACATAAAATGAGACAACAATTTTAATCTATTTATAAAAGGAAATGTAAAAAAATACTACATAACCATGTAGACTTTTTTCTTTAAAAAAACAATTGGGCTCCCTCTAACCTTGAGCCCTCAGCGGTTCCCCTTCTCAGGGTTACTTCTTTAACCTTATGCTTTTTCTCCTAAAGATGATCATTGAACCCTTTCTCCCTAGTAGCAATTGGACATAAGTCGCATCTCCACTGCTTCTTGGTTTTCTTCACCAAACTCTTACTGTCATGAATTGTAGGAGCTATCATTGCTTTGTGCTTTATACTATAATGATCAACATTTGGCTTAGACTGTAATTGGATAAACCAAAAAGAGAAAAACTTTCATTAAAGAAGAAGAAGAAAAAAATTAAAAGGGAAGATAAAGACAAAAAAGAAGGATAAATACACTTATTGACATGACCATATTTCCCTTGTTATTAGTATTAGTCTTCTTATAATGTTATCTATTATCAACTCAGTGGAGTAACTGGGATTGAGGCCCTCCAAATCCGTTGTTATTATTAACCAACTTGTTCATTCTTTGATTCAAATTCGTTGAATTAACAGAAAATTGTTCTCCAAATGAGAACCCCTTTATTCTTTTCTTTGGAATTTCCACCGTTCTCTCTGCTGCCATTTTCCTCCTAACTTCTTTTAGTTCTCATGATTGTCCTAATGCCTTATCATCTTGCCAACAATTATCTCTCTCCTAATTTTCTCCTTTTCCAGTTCCTGTCGTATTTGCTCAAACTCCAACTCTCGTTGGAATGCTTGCTTCCTCAACATTGATGGGCCTTGCCATTGAGAAAACTCTAGGTGCTGAAACATTGTTAGGAAAACTATTTGGTGCAAACACCGACCCTACAAAATGAATAGTGAATAAAATGAACTCATGTGACAACTTTTGTTTTTATAAACAGCAAAAACAAACGAGTCTCTTGAAAAGATTGTGAAGAATAGTGAGCGTTACCTTGTAATGAGGGTCTAGAGATATATGGATTCATGTAAGTGACGGTGGAAAAAAGGGTGTGGTGTTGGTAATGGTATCCTTTGATTATGGTCATCATGATATTTGAACTTCATGAAAAAAGTTGAAACGTGAAACAAAGGAAATGAGAGATAATGATTATCTGTTTAACAAAGGAAATGAGAGATAATGATTATCTGTGTGTGTGCAGTGTGAATCTTGAGAGAGTGATCAAATAGGCATGGGGTGGGTGTTTTGCACATGTGTTTGTAGATGTCGTTGACCTCTTTGATGATGTGATTTTAGGTCAAATATTGAAAATTTACCAAATTTATCTTTCAACAATTGGAAAGGGAAAAGAAGATTTTGTTCCAATTTTAAATGTCATAGATAGATGTTTAGTTTAGCTTGATCATGGTTAGTTCATCTATATAATTTGTGGATTAGAACTCTTCACAAAGTTATTTTTTTGAACAAGGGTTTCCTTTGTCATTTATGTTCAAATGAGGCTGAGTCAGATGCTCATTTGTTCTTTTCTTACAGGAAATCTCTCTAAGTTTGGGTTCACATTCGTTCTGCAGGCCTCTCACTTCTTTGCAGCACATTACTCACTCTTTAATTAGGGGCAGATCCACATCAGGTGTTCAAGGAAAATTTCGTTGTCTGACGATAACAATTAAAGTCTACTATCTGGCTGGTTAGGAACAAACTGATTTTTGAAGATTATCAATTTTTTGTAATAGAGGTTATTATTAACAGCAAGTTTTCTTACTATTGCATTTATTTTAACATTATATATATCTTTTTGTATTAGGGAGACTTTTGATTTTCTCTAACTCCGGTATGTCCCATTTATTGTTATATCATTTTGGATTTAATATAATTTACATTTTTTCTAAAAAAAAATTTCCCAAAAGTCTAGTTAGTTGGTTAGTTGTTTCAACTAATTAACTTGTTCCTTCAACTAATTTGTGTATAAAGCTACAATAACAAAACGTAACTATCGGTTATAACTTCAATCATAGATCAAACTTATTCTTCTTCATTTCTTTTTTGCTTTCTCTTCAAGCAACTCAAGCTTCCATTTGCCTGGCATGACTGATACCAAATCTATGAAAATGAGACATGCATACCTTCCTGACCTGCTGGGATTAAAATTAGTAATTTCTCATTACAAAGTTCATCAATTATAAAGGTTGACTTGAAAAAAAAATTAAATATGAATAAAATGTTCATATATGTGTTAAATTTTGAAATATTTGTCGTTTTATGTTTCAAGCATCAAATATTATTGTCTTACAATATTTGATAATATTAATAAATTAATCAAGTGGATAACTCAACTATAAATTAAATAATTTTTATCAAATCAATATAACTAGTATTTTGACATGTGGGTTGCTTGTGGAACCAGAACCTACAATATCAATAGGAAAAAACTATAAAGTACATAGAGTATATATATATATATATATATCACCACCAAAACATCACCTAATACTTGCAGTCTAAATACTCCTTCCATCCCATGAGCATTCCATTCCGTGTCTCTTAACAATAAGTTGCTTCAGAAAGGCCTAAGTACTAAATATTTTGAATTATAAAATATATTCTTGTTAAAAATTATAATTCATAATTAAAAATATTTTGAATATATAAATTATATTTTATATTTATTATTAGTAACTTGCATAATGATTTTTGGAAACCAAATGATATTTTAATTGGATGTCTAAGAATTAATAATAAAGTGTTTTATTAGAAAGACATAGATTAATTAACTGTTTTATATTTTCTTGTAAGTTCTTATTTTTACTCAGTTTATTAGTAAATTCATTATTTTATATTTTATTATAATTATTTTATAGTATTTAATTAACCAAAGATATTTAATGCATAATATTGAATATAAATCTTAACAGATAATTTTTTTTGACTGACCCTCCCTTTAAATCTTAACAAATATATGACACCAAAAGAAAATTTTAATTTTTTTGACTGGCCCTCCCTTTAAATCTTAACAAATATATGACACCAAAAGAAAATTTTAAAATCTTGAATATTAAACGAGGATATTACTTTAATGATTTTTTCTTATGTTTAATATGAAGAACAACATTAATATTTTATTGTATTGGTAAGCTAGTCTTTTTACATGCATGTCTGCCGGTTGATTGACCTAAGAGAATTAAATATAGATTTTTTCGTTAAATAAATTACTCTTACTTATGTACTATATTAATTGTTTATGTTGTTAAACATATATTATAATAATAGTTATTATTATTTAAATTATAATTTACATTTTTTGGCAGATATTTT